>NW_012296968.1:0-4501 GCF_000151885.1 Dipodomys ordii
ATTTCTCCTTCTGCTTCTCATTCTGCTTCTGCGTCTTCTGTTTCTTCTGCTTCTCCTGCTTCTGCTTCTCCTGCTTCTCCTACTTCTCGTGCTGCTTCTCCTTCTGCGTCTCTTTCTGCTTCTGCTTATCCTTTTCCTTCTCCTACTCCTAATGCTTCTCTTTCGAATTCTCCGTCTTCTTCTTCTGCTTCTCATGTTGCTTTTGCTTCTGCTTATTCTACTATTTCTGTTTCTTCTGCTTCTGCTTCAGATTGTGCTTCTTCTGTTTCTCCTTCTGCTTCAAATTCTGCTTCTTCGGCTTTTCCTGTTTCTTCTGCTTCTGCTTCTCCTGCTTCTTCTGCTTCTCCTGCTTCTCTTTCTGCTTCTCCTTCTGCTTCTGCTTTTCTTTCTGCTTCTGCTCTTCTCCTTCTTCTGTTTGTTTTGCTTCTTCTTCTTCTTCTTCTGGTTCTTCTGATTCTACTTCTGCTTCTACTTCTTCTCCTTCTCTTTCTCCTTTTGCTTCTGCTTCTTCTGCTTCTCCTTCTGCATCTTCTTCTGCTTCTGCTTCTCCTTCTGCTGCTTCTTTTGCTTCTGCTTCTCCTTGTGCTTCTCCTTCTGCTACTTCTGCTTCTCCTTCTGATTCTCCTTCTGCTTCTGCTTCTGTGTCTCCTTCTCCTTCTCGTTCTTCTGCTTTTCCTTCTGCTTCTCCTTCTGCTTCTGCTGCAACTGCTACTGCTTCTGCTTCTTCTGTTTCTTCTGCTTCTCCTTCTGCTTTTGATTCTCTTTCTGCTTCTGCTTCTCCTTCAGCTTGTCATTCTGGTTCTCCAGATTCTGCTTCTTCTGCTTCTCCTGCTTCTCCTTCTGCTTCAGGTTCTGCTTCTGCTTCAGCTTCTTCGTATTCTTCTGCTTCTGCTCCTCCTTCTTCTGCTTTTCTGCTTTTCCTGCTTCTCTTTCTGCTTCCCCTTCTGCTTCTGCTTCTCCTTCTGCTTCTGCTCCTTCTCCTTCTTCTGTTTCTTCTTCTTCTGCTTCTCCCGCTTCTGCTTCTTCTGCTTCTCCTGCTTCTCGTTCTGCTTCTCTTCGTCGGCTTCTCTTTCTACTTCTGCTTCTCCCGCTTCTGCTCTTCTCTAAGTTCTCTACTCTGCTCTGCTTTTTCTGCTTCTCCTGCTTCTCCTTCTGCATCTACTTCTGCTTGTGCTTTTCCTTGTGCTTCTTCTTCTGCTCTGCTTCTCCTTCTCTTCTTCTGCTTCTCCGTCTGTTTCTGCTTCTGCTTTTCCTGATTCTTTTTCTGCTTCTGCTTCTCCTTCTGTTTCTCCTTCTCCTTCTCGTTCTTCTGCTATTTCTTGTGCTTTTTTTCCGCTTCAAAATCTTCAGCTTCTTCTGCTACTGCTTCTGTATCTTCTGTTTCTTCTGCTTCTCCTTCTGATTTTGGTTCTCTTCCTGCTTCTGCTTCTCCTTCTACTTCTGCAGATTCTGCTTCTTCTGCTTCTCCTGCTTCTCCTTCTGCTTCAGGTTATGCTTCTGCTTCTTCGGATTCTTATGCTTCTGCTTGTCCTGCTTCTGCTTCTTCTGCTTCCGCACCTTCTCTTTCTGCTTCTCCTTCTGTTTTTGCTTCTCCTTCTGCTACTGCTTCTTCTCCTTCTTCTGTTTCTTCTGCTTCTGCTTCTCCTGCTTCTGCTTCTCCTGATTCTCGTTCTGCTTCTCTTTCTGCTTTTCTTTCTCCTTCTCCTTCTCCTTCTTATGCTTCTCCTTCTGCTTCTGCTTCTCCTTCTGCTTCTGCTTCAAGTTCTCCTTCTCCTCATTCTGCTTCTGCGTCTTCTGTTTCTTCTGCTTCTCCTGCTTTTGCTTCTCCTGTTTCTCCTACTTCTCGTGCTGCTTTTCCTTCTGCGTCTCTCTCTGCTTCTGCTTATCCTTTTGCTTCTCCTACTCCTACTCCTTCTCTCTCGCCTTCTCCATCTACTTCTTCTGCTTCTCCTGCTGCTTCTGCTTCTGCTTATTCTACTATTTCTGTTTCTTCTGCTTCTGCTTCAGATTGTGCTGCTTCTGTTTCTCCTTCTGCTTCAGATTCTGCTTCTGCTTCTTCGGCTTCTCCTGTTTCTTCTGCTTCTGCTTCTGCTTCTCCTGCTTCTTCTGCTTCTGCTCTTCTCCTTCTTCTGTTTCTTTTGCTTCTGTTTCTTCTGCTTCTTCTTCTTCTGTTTCTTCTGATTCTACTTCTGCTTTTGCTTCTTCTGCTTCTCCTGCTTCTCATTCTGCATCTTCTTCTGCTTCTGCTTCTCCTTCTGCTGCTTCTTCTGCTTCTGCTTCTCCTTCTTCTGCTTCTCCTTCTGCTTCTCCTTCTGCTTCTCCTTCTGCTGCTCCTTCTGCTTCTCGTTCTGCTTCTGATTCTCCTTCTGCTCTTCCTACTCCTAATCCTTCTCTTTCTCCTTCTCCTTCTTCTTCTTCTGCTTCTCGTTCTGCTTATAGTACTGCTTCTTCTGCTAGTTCTGTTTCTTCTGCTTCTGCTTCTCTTTCTGCTTCTCCTATTGCTTCTGCGGCTCTTCCTTCTCCTTCTCCTTCTTCTACTTCTCCTTCTGCTTCTGCTTCTTCTGCTTCTCCTGCTTCTCCTTCTGCATCTTCTTCTGCTTCTGCTTCTCTTTCTGCTGTTTCTTCTGCTTCTGTTTCTCCTTCTGCTTCTTCTGCTTCTCCTTCTGATTCTCCTTCTGCTTCTTCTTCTGTGTCTCCTTCTCCTTCTCGTTCTTCTGCTTTTCCTTCTGCTTCTCCTTCCGCTTCTGCTGCAACTGCTACTGCTTCTGCTTCTTCTGTTTCTTCTTCTTCTCCTTCTGCTTTTGATTCTCTTTCTGCTTCTGCTTCTGCTTCTACTTCAGCTTCTAATTCTGCTTCTCCAGATTCGGCTTCTTCTGCTTCTCCTGCTTCTCCTTCTGCTTCAGGTTCTGCTTCTGCTTCTTCGGATTCTTATGCTTCTGCTTCTCCTGCTTCTGCTTCTTCGGCTCCCCCTCTTTCTCTTTCTGGTTCTCCTTCTGTTTCTGCTTCTCCTTCTGCTTCTGCTTCTTGTCCTTCTGTTTCTTCTCCTTCTGCTTCTCCTGCTTCTCCTTCTTCTGCTTTTCCTGCTTCTATTTCTGCTTCTCCTTTTGCTTCTGCTCCTTCTCCTTCTTCTGTTTCTTCTTCTTCTGCTTCTCCCGCTTGTACTTCTCCTGCTTCTCCTGCTTCTCGTTCTGCTTCTCTTCGTCGGCTTCTCTTTCTATTTCTGCTTCTGCTTCTTCTGATTCTGATTCTTCTCCTTCTTCTTCTCCTTCTGCTTCTGCTTCTTCTGCATCTCCTGCTTCTCCTTGTGCATCTCCTTCTGCTTGTGCTTTTCCTTCTGCTTCTTCTTCTGCTTCGGTTTCTCCTTCTCCTTCTTCTCCGTCTACTTCTGTTTCTTCTGCTTTTCCTGCGTCTCCTTCTGCTTCTCCTTCTGTTTCTCCTTCTCGTTCTTCTGCTATTCCTTCTGCTTCTCTTTCTGGTTCTGCATCTTCAGCTTCTTCTGCTACTGATTCTGCTTCTTCTGTTTCTTCTGCTTCTCCTTCTGCTTCTCCTTCTGCTTTTGCTTCTCTTTCTGCTTCTGCTTCTCCTTCTGGTTCTCCTTCTTCTTCTCCAGATTCTGCTTCTTCTGCTTCTCCTGCTTCTCCTTCTGCTTTAGGTTCTGCTTTTGCTTCTTCGGCTTCTTCGGCTTCTATTTTTGCTTCTCCTTCTGTTTCTGCTTCTCTTTCTGCTTCTGCTTCTTCTCCTTCTTCTATTTCTTCTGATTCTGCTTCTCCTGCTTCTGCTTATCCTGCTTCTCCTTCTGTTTCTCTTTATGCTTCTCCTTCTGCTTCTCCTTCTTCTGCTTCTACTACTGCTTCTGCTTCTCCTTCTGCATCTTCTTCTGTTTCAATTTCTCCTTCTTCTGCTTTTCATTCTGCTTCTGCTTCTCCTGCTTCTGCTTCTTCTGCTTCTCCTGCTTCTCCTTCTCATTCTCCTTCTCTTTCTGCTTCTGCTTATCCTTCTGTTTCTCCTACTCCTAATCCTTCTCTTTCTCCTTGTTCTTCTTCTGCTTCTCGTTCTTCTTCTGCTTCTTCTGCTTGTTATGTTTCTTCTGCTTCTACTTTTCCAGCTTCTGCTGCTTCTGCTTCTACTTCTGCTTCAGGTTCTCCTTCTGCTTCTTGGGCTTCTTCTGTTTCTTCTGCTTCTGCTTCTCCTGCTACTGCTTCTTCTGCTTCTTCTGCTTCTCTTTTGCTTCTCCTTCTGCTTCTGCTTCTCCGTCTGCTCCTTCTCTTTCTTCTGTTTCTTCTTCTTCTTCTTCTTCTGCTCCTCCCGCTTCTGCTTCTTCTGCTTCTCCTGCTTGTCCTTCTCCATCTGCTTCTCCTTCTCCTTCTTCTCCTTCTCTTTGTGCTTCTGCTTCTGCTTCTTCTGATTCTCCAACTTCTCCTTCTTCTTCTCCTTCTGTTTCTGCTTCTCTTTCTGCTTCAGCATCTCCTTCTGCTTCACCTTCTTCTGCTCTTTCTCATTC
>NW_012296969.1:0-4501 GCF_000151885.1 Dipodomys ordii
CTTCTCCTGTTTCTGCATTTCCTGCTTCTCCTTCTGCTGCTCTTTCTGTTTCTCCTGCCGCTTTTCCTTCTACTGCTCCTTCTTCTGCTTCTCTTTCTGCTTCTACTCCTGTTTCTCCTTCTCCTTCTCCTTCTAGTTCTTCTGCTTTTCCTTCTGCTTCTCCTTCTGCTTCTGAATCTTCTGCTTCTTCTGATACTGCCTCTGCTTCTTCTGTTTCTTCTGCTTCTCCTTCTGCTTTTGCTTCTCTTTCTGCTTTTGCTTCTCCTTCTGCTTCTCCAGATTCTGCTTCTTCTGCTTCTCCTGCTTCTCCTTCTGCTTCAGGTTCTGCTTTTGCTTTTTCGGCTTCTTCTGCTTCTGCTTCTTCTGCTGCTGCTTCTTCTGCTTCTCCTGCTTCTCTTTCTGCTTTTCCTTCTGTTTCTGCTTCTCCTTCTGCTTCTGCTTCTTCCCCTTCTTCTGTTTCTTCTGCTTCGGCTTCTCCAGCTTCTGCTTCTCCTGCTTCTCGTTCTGCTTCTCTTTCTGCTTCTCTTTCTCCTTCTCCTTGTCCTTCTCCTTCTTCTGCTTCTACTTCTACTTCTGCTTCTGCTTCTCCTTCTGCTTCTGCTTCTGCTTCAATTTCTCCTTCTGCTTCTCATTCTGCTTCTGCGTCTTCTGTTTTCTGCTTCTCCTGCTTCTGCTTCTCCTGCTTCTCCTACTTCTCTTGCTGCTTCTCCTTCTGCGTCTCTTTCTGCTTCTGCTTATCCTTTTGCTTCTCCTACTCCTAATATTCCTCTTTCGCCTTCCCCATTTTCTTCTTCTGCTTTTCCTGCTGCTTCTGCTTCTACTTATTCTACTATTTCTGTTTCTTCTGCTTATGCTTTAAATTGTGCTTCTTCTGTTTCTCCTTCTGCTTCAGATTCTGCTTCTGCTTCTTCGGCTTCTCTTGTTTCTTCTGCTTCTCCTGCTTCTTCTTCTTCTGCTTCTACTGCTTCTTCTTCTGCTTCTACTTCTCTTTCTGCTTCTGCTTCTCCTGCTTGTTTTTCTGCTTCTTCTGCTGCTTTTTCTACTTCTCCTTCTGCTTCTCTTTTTGCTTCTCCTTCTGCTTCTGTTTCTTCTGTTTCTCGTGGCTGAATTTCTGGTTCTACTTCTTCTGCTGCTTCTCCTTCTCCTTCTGCTTCTCCTTCTGCTTCTGCTTCTGCTTCTGTTTCTGCTTCTTCTCTTTCGAGCTTCTCCTGCTTCTGCTTCTTGTCCTCCTCCTGCTTCTCTTTCTGCTTCTCATTCTGCTTCTGCTTCTCCTTCTGCTTCTGCTTCTCCTCCTTCTCCTTCTCCTCCTTCTGCTTCTCTTTCAGCTTCTGCTTCTTCTACTTCTCCTGATTCTCCTTCTGCATCTCCTTCTGCTTGTGCTTGTCCTTATGCTTCTTCTTCTGCCTCTGCTTCTCCTTCTCCTTCTTTTGCTTCACCTTTTGCTTCTGCTTCTTCTGCTTTTCCTGCTTCTCCTTCTGCTTCTGCTTCTTCTGCTTCTCCTTCTGCATCTTCTTCTGCTTCTCCTTCTCCTTCTTCTGCTTCTCCTTCTGATTCTCCTTCTGCTTCTTCTTCTGATTTACCTGCTTCTCTTTCTGCTTCTCCTTCTGCTTCTCCTTCTGTTTCTCCTTCTCCTTCTTGTTCTTTTGCTTTTCCTTCTGCTTTTCCTACTGCTTCTGCTAAAACTGCTACTGCTTCTACTTCTTCTGTTTCTTCTGCTTCTCCTTCTGCTTTTGATTCTCTTTCTGCTTCTGCTTCTCCTTCTGCTTCTCATTCTGCTTCTCCAGATTCTGATTCTTCTGCTTCTCCTGCTTCTCCTTCTGCTTCAGGTTCTGCTTCTGCTTCTTCGGATTCTTATGCTTCTGCTTCTCCTGCTTCTGCTTCTTCTGCTTCCTCTCCTTCTCTTTCTGCTTCTCCTTCTGCTTCTGCTTCTTGTCCTTCTCCTGTTTCTTCTGCTTGTTCTTCTCCTGTTTCTGCATTTCCTGCTTCTCCTTCTGCTGCTCTTTCTGTTTCTCCTGCTGCTTTTCCTTCTACTGCTCCTTCTTCTGCTTCTCTTTCTGCTTCTACTCCTGTTTCTCCTTCTCCTTCTCCTTCTAGTTCTTCTGCTTTTCCTTCTGCTTCTCCTTCTGCTTCTGAATCTTCTGCTTCTTCTGATACTGCCTCTGCTTCTTCTGTTTCTTCTGCTTCTCCTTCTGCTTTTGCTTCTCTTTCTGCTTCTGCTTCTCCTTCTGCTTCTCCAGATCCTGCTTCTTCTGCTTCTCCTGCTTCTCCTTCTGCTTCAGGTTCTGCTTTTGCTTTTTCGGCTTCTTCTGCTTCTGCTTCTCCTGCTGCTTCTGCTTCTGCTTCAATTTCTCCTTCTGCTTCTCATTCTGCTTCTGCGTCTTCTGTTTATTCTGCTTCTCCTGCTTCTGCTTCTCCTGCTTCTCCTACTTCTCTTGCTGCTTCTCCTTCTGCGTCTCTTTCTGCTTCTGCTTATCCTTTTGCTTCTCCTACTCCTAATATTCCTCTTTCGCCTTCCCCATCTTTTTCTTCTGCTTTTCCTGCTGCTTCTGATTCTGCTTATTCTACTATTTCTGTTTCTTCTGCTTATGCTTTAGATTGTGCTTCTTCTGTTTCTCCTTCTGCTTCAGATTCTGCTTCTGCTTCTTCGGCTTCTCCTGTTTCTTCTGCATCTCCTGCTGCTACTTCTTCTGCTTCACCTGCTTCTCTTTCTGCTTCTCCTTCTGCTTCTGCTTCTCCTTCTGCTTCTGCTCTTCTTCTTCTGTTTCTTTTGCTTCTGTTTCTTCTTCTTCTGTTTCTTCTGATTATACTTCTGCTTCTCGTTCTTCTCCTCTTTCTGCTTCTACTTCTGCTTCTTCTGATTCTCCGGCTTCTATTTCTTGTTCTCCTTCTGTTTCTGCTTCTCTTTCTGCTTCTGCTTCTCTTTCTGCTTCTCCTTCTCCTTCTTCTTCTTCTGCTTCTCCTGCTGCTTCTTCTTCTGCTTCTTCTGCTTTTTCTGTTGCTTCTTCTTCTGCTTCAGCTTCTGCTTCTTCTGTTTCTCCTTTTGCTTCTGCTTCTCCGTCTGTTTCTGCTTCTGCTCTTCTCCTTCTTCTGTTTCTTCTGCTTCTGCTTCTCCTGCTTCTTCTTCTTCTGCTTCTCCTACTTCTCATTCTGCTTCTCCATCTCATTCTCCTTCTCTTTCAATTTCTCCTTCTTGTGCTTCTCATTCTGCTTCTGCTTCTGCTTATCCTGCTTCTGCTTCTTCTTTTTCTCCTTCTGCTTCTCCTTCTGCTTCTCTTTCTGCTTCTGATTCTCCTTCTGCTCCTCCTACTCCTACTCCTTCTCTTTCTCCTTCTTCTTCTTCTGCTTTTCGTTCTGCTTCTTCTGCTTGTTCTGTTTCTTCTGCTTCTGCTTTTCCAGCTTCTGCTGCTTCTGCTTCTTCTTCATCAGGTTCTCCTTCTGCTTCTTGGGCCTCTTCTGTTTCTTCTGCTTCTGTTTCTCCTGCTACTGCTTCTTCTGCTTCTTCTGCTTCTCTTTCTGCTTCTCCTTCTGCTTCTGCTTCTCCTTCTGCTCCTTCTCTTTCTTCTGTTTCTTCTTCTTCTTCTTCTTCTTCTTCTTCTTCTTCTTCTTCTTCTTCTTCTTCTTCTTCTTCTTCTTCTTCTTCTTCTTCTTCTTCTTCTTCTTCTTCTTCATCTTCTTCTTCTTCTTCTTCTTCTTCTGCTCCTCCCGCTTATGCTTCTTCTTCTTCTTCTTCTTCTCCTTCTTCTTCTCCTTCTTCTTCTTCTTCTCTTTCGTCTGCTTCTGCTTTTCCTGCTACTTCTGCTTCTACTGCTTCTCTTTCTGCTTCTCATTCTGCTTCTGCGTCTCCTTCTGCTTATCCTATTGCTTCTGCTGCCCTTCCTTCTCCTTCTCCTACTTCTGCTTCTCCTTCTGCTTTTGCTTCTTCTGCTTCTCCTGCTTCTCCTTCTGCATCTTCTTCTGCTTCTGCTTCTCCTTCTGCTGCTTCTTCTGCTTCTACTTCTCCTTCTTCTGCTTTTCCTTCTGATTCTCCTTCTGCTTCTCCTTCTCCTGCTCCTTCTGCTTCTCGTTCTGCTTCTGATTTTCCTTCTGCTCTTCCTACTCCTAATCCTTCTCTTTCTCCTTCTCCTTCTTCTTCTTCTGCTTCTCGTTATGCTTCTGCTTCTTCTGCTTGTTCTGTTTCTTCTGCTTCAGGTCCTGCTTCTGCTTCTTCGGCTTCTTCTGTTTCTTCTGCTTCTGCTTCTCCTGCTACTGCTTCTTCTGCTTCTCTTTCTGCTTCTCCTTTTGCTTCTGCTTCTCCTTCTGCTCCTTCTCCTTCTTCTGTTTCTTCTTCTTCTTCTTCTGCTTCTCCCGCTTCTGCTTCTTCTGCTTCTCCTTCGTTTCCACAGTTTCTGCTTCTCCTACTCCTTCTTCTGCTTCACTTTCTGCTTCTACTTCTTCTGATTCTCCAACTAATCCTTCTTCTTCTCCTTCAGTATCTGCTTCTCTTTCTGTTTCTGCAACTCCT
>NW_012296970.1:0-4501 GCF_000151885.1 Dipodomys ordii
TCAAGCTGGGGACCTAGCGGGGGACAAAGCGGGACACCACAGGACACAGTGGGACACAGCGGGACACAGCGGGGACACTGCGGGGACACAGCGGGACAAAGCAGGGGACCCAGCGGGACCCAGCGGGACCCAGCAGGACCCAGCGGGGAAACAGCGGGGACACAGTGGGACACAGCGAGGACGCAGCGGGACACAGCGGGACACTGCGGGGCACAGCGGGGGACACAGCTGGACACAGCGGGGGACACAGGGAGGACACAGGGGAACACAGCATGGGACAAAGCGAGGACACAGTGGGAAACAGCGAGACACAGCGGGACCCAGCGGGGACCCAGCAGTGGACACAGCGGGACACAGCGGGGGACAAAGCGGGACACCACGGAACACAGCAGGACACAGCGTGAAACAGCGGTGAACCTGCGGGGACACAGCGGGACCCAGCGGGGGACACAGCGGGACCCAGCGGGACACAGCGGGGGACACAGCCGGACACAGCAGGGACACAGCGGGGACACAGCGGGACCCAGCAGGACACAGCGGGGGACACAGCGGGACACAGCGGGACACAGCAGGGGACACAGCAGGGACACAGTGGGACACAGTAGGACACAGCGTGGGACAAAGCGGGAGACAGCGGAGGACAAAGCGAGGACACAGCTGGACACAGCAGAGACACAGAGGGGACTCAGCAGAGGACATAGAGGGGAAAAAGCGGGACACCACGGGACACAGTAGGACACAGCGGGACACAGCGGGGACACTGTGGGACACAGCCGGGGGACACAGCGGTGGACAGCGGGGGACAGAGAAGGGACACAGCGGGACACAGAGGGGACACAGCTGGACACAGAAGGGTACACAGCGGGGCACAGCGGACACACAACGGGGACAGAGCTGGACACAGAGGGACACAGATGTGACAGAGAGTGACACAGCGTGACAAAGCGGGACACAGCAGGGGACTCAGCGGGACACAGCGGGGGACACAGGGAGGACACAGCTGGACACTGAATGAGATAGAGCGAGGACACACGCGGACACAGCGAAACACAGCGTGACACAGTGGGGACACTGCAGGGGACACAGCGGGACACAGCCGGGGACACAGAGGAACACAGCGGGGTACACAGCAAGGACAAAGCGGGACACAGCCGAGGACACAGCGGGACACAGCGGTGACACAGCGGGACACAGCTGGGGACACTGCGGGACACAGCGGGACACAGCGGGGACACAGCAAGGACACAGCGTGAAACAGCGGTGAACCTGCGGGGACACAGCGGGACACAGCGGGGGACACAGCGGGACAGAGCGGGACACAGCGGGGGACACAGCAGGGACACAGTGGGACACAGTAGGACACAGCGTGGGACAAAGCGGGAGACAGCGGAGGACACAGCGAGGACACAGCTGGACACAGCGGGGACACAGAGGGGACTCAGCAGGGGACATAGAGTGGAAAAAGTGGGACACCACGGGACACAGTAGGACACAGCGGGACACAGAGGGGACACTGCGGGACACAGCCGGGGGACACAGCAGTGGACAGCGGGGAAAGAGAAGGGACACCGCGGGACACAGAGGGGACACAACTGGGACACAGAAGGGTACACAGCGGGGCACAGCGGACACACAACAGGGACAGAGCTGGACACAGAGGGACACAGAGGGGACAGAGCGTGACACAGCGGGACACAGCGGGACACAGCAGGGGACTCAGCGGGACACAGCGGGGGACACAGGGAGGACACAGCTGGACACTGAGGGAGACAGAGCGAGAACACAGCCGGACACAGCGAAACACAGCGTGACACAGTTGGAACAGAGCAGGGGACACAGCGGGACACAGCAGGGGACACAGAGGGACACAGCGGGGTACACAGCATGCACAAAGCGGGACACAGCAGGGGACACAGCGAGGACAAAGCGGGACACAGCGGTGACACAGCGGGACACAGCTGGGGACACTGCGGGACACAGCGGGACACAGCGGGTACACAGCAAGGACACAGCGGGGGACACAGCGGGACACAGCCGGACACAGCCAGGGACACAGCGGGACACAGCGAGAGACACAGCAGGGGACACAGCGGGACACAGCGGGGAACAAAGAGAGGACACAGCGGGACCCAGCGGGACACAGCGTCAGTAGAGCGGGGACACAGCGGGACACAGCGGTGACACAACCGGACTCAGCGGGGGACACTATGGGACCCAGCGGGACCCAGCGGGGACACAGCAAGGACACAGCGGGGGACACAGCAGGACACAGGGGACACAGCGGGGGTCACAGCGAGGGACACAGCGGGAGACACAGCGGGACACAGTGGGGAACACAGAGAGAGACACAGCAGGACCCAGAGGGACACAGCGACTATACAGCGGGGACACAGCGGGACACAGCGGGGTACACAGCTGTTGACACAACGGGACACAGTGGGGGACACAGCGGGACACAGCGGGACACAGCGGGACTCAGTGGGGCACAGCAGGGACAAAACGGGAGACACAGTGGGGAACAGAGCAGGACACAGCGGGGGACACAGAGAGGACACAGGGGGACACAGCGAGACTCAGCCGGGGACACAGCAGGGGACAAAGCGGGACACAGCGGGACACAGCGGGGACACAGCGGGACACAGCGGGACACAGCGGGACACGGCGGGGGACACAGCGAGGACACAGAGCGGGACATAGCGAGGACACAGCGGGACACAGCGGGACACAGCGGGGGACACAGCGAGGACACAGTGGGGGACACAGTGGGGGAAACAGCTGGACACAGCGGGGAACACGGCGAGGACACAGCGGCACCCAGCGGGACACAGCGTAGATACAGCGGAGACACAGCGTTACACAGCATGGTACAAAGCTGTGGACACAACGGGACACAGTGGGGGCACAGTGGGACACAGCGGGACGCAGTGGGACACAGCGGGGACAAAGCGTGAGACACAGCAGGGGACAGAGCTGGAGACAGCGGGCGACACAGCGGGAACACAGCGAGGACACAGCGAGGACACAGCGGGACAGAGCGGGACACTGCAGGGCACAGCGGGGGACACAGCTGGACACAGCGGGGGACACAGCGGGAGACAGCGGGGGACACAGCGAGGACACACCGGGACACAGCGCTGACACTGCGGGGACACAGCGGGGGACACAGCGGGGGACACAACCGGACACAGCGGGACACAGCGGGGGACACATGGAGGACTCAGTGGGACAAAGCGGCGACACAGCGGCGACTCACCGGGGGACACAGCGGGGGACAAAGCGGGACACCACAGAACACAGTGGGAAACAGTGGGACACAGCGGGGAAACTGCGGGGACACTGGGGGACAAAGGGTGGGACACATAGGGACACAGCGGGGGACACACGGGGGACACAGCGGGACACAGTGGGACACAGCGGGGCACACAGGGGGGACCCAGCGGGACTCCAGCGGGGAACACAGCGAGGACACAGCGGGACCCAGCGGTACACAGCGTCGATACAGCGGGGACACAGCGTTACACAGCGTGCTACACAGCTGTGAACACAACGGGACACAGTGGGGGGCACAGCGGGACACAGCGGGACACAGCGAGGACACATCGGGACACAGCGTTGACACTGCGGGGGACACAGCGGGGACACAGCGGGGGACACAGTCGGACACAGCGGGACACAGCGGTGGACTCAGGGGGGACACAGCGGGGACCCAGCGCGGGACACAGCGAGGACACATTGGGACACAACGGGGACACAGCGGGACTCCGCGGAGGACACAGTAGTACTCAGCGGGACACAGCAGGACACTGCGGGGAACACAGCGAGGACACAGCGGGACCAAGCGGGACACAGCGTCGATACAGCGGGGACACAGTGGGACACAGCGGGGTACACAGCTGGGTACACAACGGGACACAGCGGGGGACACAGCGAGGACACAGAAGAACACAGCGTGGGAAACAGCGAGGACACAGCAGGACACAGCGAGACACAGAGGGACACAGTGGGGACACAGCAGTAGACACAGCGGGACACAGCGGGGGACACAGCGGGACACAGCGGGGAACACAGCGAGGACACAGCGGGGACACAGCGGGACCCAGCAGGACACAGCGGGGCACACAGCGGGACACAGCTTGGGACACAGCGGGAACATAGCAGGACACAGCGGGGGACACAGCGAAGACACAGCGGGACACAGCGGGACACAGCGTGGGACAAAGCGGGAGACAGCAGGGGACACAGCGAGGACACAGCGGAACACAGCGGCGACACATAGAGGACTCAGTGGGTGACACAGTGGGGAACAGAGCGGGACACAGCGGGACCCAGCGGGGACAAAGCATGAGACACAGCGGTGGACAGAGCGGGAGACAGAGGCGGATACAACGAGGACACAGCGGGACACAGTGGGGACACAAAGGTGGCTCAGGGGGGGCCACAGCGGGAGACAAAGTGGGACACCACGGAACACAGCGGGACACAGCGTGAAATAGCGGTGAAC
>NW_012296971.1:0-2091 GCF_000151885.1 Dipodomys ordii
TGCCATCAGTAATATCTGCCCTGTGGCAGCACGCTCCTCTGTCCCTCGGCGTGCCTCACTTCAATGTGACTTTGTGGCTGGTGGCTGTTCTCACTAAACACTGGGCATGCATACTCAGCACTGCTTTCCAGCCTGGTACCCTAACTCCTGTTTAATCAACAGGTACCCGGATGCTCCATTCTCTGTAGAACGCAATCTTCTAGGAGGTGGAGCACATTAAAGAGATAGATCCTTCAGATAGAGATGCAAATAGAAGAGAGAGTGTATAAACACTTAGCTACAGCTTGAACTTCCTAATGAGAGCTGGACCTTAACTCTGTCGAGGCTGAGCGTCTCTAAGGTTGCCTGTGGGTAGCTGTCACTCTGCATTCTCTTTGCTAAGCACTATGCTAATTTCAAAGTTTAAGAAACAACTACATCTCCGAGACAAGTCCTTTTAGAGCTGAAGGGCCTGGATAATGCAACAATATACGTCTTTTATGTAATTCAATAAAAATCACTTAGTTCCACCCTCAAAAATGAAAAAAGAAACTAAGACCTAGAACACACCGTGCCTTGTACCTCCAGAGGTAAAGTGGTCCAGAAGACACTGACTCCGTGACGCTGGATGCAGAGCTGTGACCAATAGCATTAACAGTCTTGGTCAGGCGGACCTGGTCAAGATGATGTGTTTGTGAGGCAAGGTTGCTTTGCTCTGTAGCCTTGCTTGCACTGGTAGCAGAGCGAAGCCCACAGGGGTCCCGCCGCCGTCCTCCAGTGAAAGGCCGCCACCGAGTGGCTCCCTAGGGGCAGCTAAGGAGAAACACTGTCTATCACATTATTGCATAGGGTGTTTGCCCGCGATGCGCTGACGGTCACGGCAGGAAGAGGACGCGAGCGGCCGCACCATCGATCGATGACGGTCACGGCAGGAAGAGGAAGCGAGCGAGGGCAACCCGGGCCGCGGCTTCCCCCCCCACCCGCCCCCACGCTAGGGCAGGGACGGGGAGCGGGGCGGGGCCGGGACCTGGACAGGGAGGGGCGTGGCCGGAGCGGGGCGGGGCCGGGCCGGGACCTGGACAGGGAGGGGCGTGGCCGGGGCGGGGCGGGGCCGGGACCTGGACAGGGAGGGGCGTGGCCGGAGCGGGGCGGGGCCGGGACCTGGACAGGGAGGGGCGTGGCCGGAGCGGGGCGGGGCCAGAGCCGGGGACCGAGCCGGGTGGGGCGGAACCGGGTGGGGCGGGGCGGAGCTCGGGCCGGCAGGAGGGCGGGCGGGAACCGGGTGGGGCGGGGCGGAGCTCGGGCCGGCAGGAGGGCGGGCGGGAACCGGGTGGGGCGGGGCGGAGCTCGGGGCGGGCAGGAGGGCGGGCGGGAACCGGGTGGGGCGGGGCGGAGCTCGGGGCCGGCAGGAGGGCGGGCGGGAACCGGGTGGGGCGGGGCGGAGCTCGGGGCCGGCAGGAGGGCGGGCGGGAACCGGGTGGGGCGGGGCGGAGCTCGGAGCCGGCAGGAGGGCGGGCGGGAACCGGGTGGGGCGGGGCGGAGCTCGGGGCCGGCAGGAGGGCGGGCGGGAACCGGGTGGGGCGGGGCGGAGCTCGGAGCGGGCAGGAGGGCGGGCGGGAACCGGGTGGGGCGGGGCGGAGCTCGGGGCCGGCAGGAGGGCGGGCGGGAACCGGGTGGGGCGGGGCGGAGCTCGGGGCGGGCAGGAGGGCGGGCGGGAACCGGGTGGGGCGGGGCGGAGCTCGGGGCGGGCAGGAGGGCGGGCGGGAACCGGGTGGGGCGGGGCGGAGCTCGGGGCGGGCAGGAGGGCAGGCGGGACCCGGGTGGGGCGGGAGCCCGGGGCGGAGCCGGGCCCGAGTTGAGCGGGCATGTGACCCGCAGGGCACGGCGAGCACCCCTACCCCAGATCTGAAGCCTTCGATGAGATCCGACCTGTGCGGGTCGGCTTCCCGGGCCTTGCCTCGGCCTTGGTGGGGTGTGCGCCGGCCCGGTCGGCCTGCCCTGCCTGGGGTAGAGCAGGGCTGGGCCCAGCGTCGAGGCGCCTGGTGTGATGGGTGGAGGTCAACCCTTCACAAGTAAGTGGTACCCGTGCACGCACGCGCGCACGCACACAAC
>NW_012296972.1:0-4500 GCF_000151885.1 Dipodomys ordii
GCTTCTCCTTATGCAGCATCATAAGCATTCAGAATCTCCTTATGATTCTCCTTCAAAAAAAAAAAAAATCAAATCTCATAAGAAAAAATTAAGCTTCTCCTTCAGAATCTCCTTCTGCTTCTCCTTCTGTTTCTCCTTCTCCTTCTCGTTCTTATGCTATTCTTTCTGCTTCTCCTTCTGCTTCTGCTGCAACTGCTACTGCTTCTTCAGTTTCTTCTGCGTCTCCGTCTGTTTAGATTCTCTATCAGCTTCTGCTTCTCCTTCAGCTTCTCATTCAGCTTCTCCAGATTCTGCTTCTTCTGCTTCCCCTCCTCTTTCTGCTTCTCTTTCTGTTTCTGCTTCTCCTTCTGCTTCTGCTTCTAGTCCTTCTCCTGTTTCTTCAGATCATCATTCTCCTGCTTCTGCTTCTTCTGCTTTTCCTGCTTCTCTTTCTGCTTCTCCTTCTGCTTTTCCTTCTCCTTCTACTTCTGCTCCTTCTCCTTCTTCTGTTTCTTCTTCTGCTGCTTCTCCCGCTTCTGCTTCTTCTGCTTCTCCTGCTTCTCGTTCTGCTTCTCTTCGTCGGCTTCTCTTTCTACTTCTGCTTCTGCTTCTTCGGATTCTGCTTCTTCTACTTCTTCTCTCCTTTTGCTTCTGCTTCTTCTGCTTTTCCTGCTTCTCCTTCTGCATCTCCTTCTGCTGGTGCTTTTCGTCTGCTTCTTCTTCTGCTTCTGCTTCTCCTTCTCCTTCTTCTGCTTCTCCGTCTGATTCTGCTTCTTCTGCCTTTCCTGATTCTCCTTCTGCTTCTCCTTCTTCTTCTCCTTCTGTTTCTCCTTCTCCTTCTCGTTCTTCTGCTATTCCTTCTTCTTCTCTTTCTGCTTCTGCATCTTCAGCTTCTTCTGCTACTGCTTCTGCTTCTTCTGTTTCTTCTGCTTCTCCTTCTGCTTTTGCTTCTCTTTCTGCTTCTGCTTCTCCTTCTGGTTCTCCTTCTTCTTCTCCATATTCTGCTTCTTCTGCTTCTCCTTCCGCTTCAGGTTCTGCTTCTGCTTCTTCGGCTTCTTCTGCTTCTATTTCTGCTTCTCCTTCTGTTTCTGCTTCTATTTCTGTTTCTGCTTCTTCTCCTTCTTCTATTTCTTCTGCTTATGCTTCTCCTGCTTCTCCTTCTGCTTCTCTTTATTCTTATCCTTCTGCTTCTCCTTCTCCTTCTTCTGCTTCTCCTTCTGCTTCTACTTCTGCTTCTCCTTCTGCATCTTCTTCTGTTTTAATTTCTCCTCCTTCTGCTTTTCATTCTGCTTCTGCTTCTCCTGCTTCTGCTTCTTCTGCTTCTCCTGCTTCTACTTCTCCTTCTCCTTCTCTTTCTGCTTCTGCTTATCCGTCTGTCTCTCCTACTCCTAATCCTTCTCTTTCTCCTTCTCCTTCTTCTGCTTTTCCTGCTTCTTCTTCTTCTGCTTCTTCTTCTTTTTCTGTTTTTCAGTTTCTTCTGCTTCAGCTTCTGCTTCTTCTGCTTCTCCTTCTGCTTCTGTTTCACCTTCTGCTTCTGCTCTTCTCCTTCTTTTGTTTCTTCTGCTTCTGCTTCTCCTGCTTCTCCTTCTTCTGCTTCTCCTGCTTCTCCTTCTGCTTCTCCGTCTCATTCACCTTCTCCTTCAATTTCTCCTTCTTGTGCTTCTCATTCTGCTTCTGCTTCTGCTTCTCCTGCTTCTGCATCTTCTGTTTCTCCTTCTGCTTCTCCTTCTGCTTCTCTTTCTGCTTCTAATTCTGCTTCTGCTCCTCCTACTCCTAATCCTTCTCTTTCTCCTTCTTATTCTTCTGCTTCTCGTTCTGCTTCTGCTTCTTCTGCTTGTTCTGTATCTTCTGCTTCTGCTTTTCCAGCTTCTGAAGCTTCTGCTTCTCCTTCTGCTTCAGGTTCTCCTTCTGCTCCTTCAGCTTCTTCTGTTTCTTCTGCTTCTGCTTCTCCTGCAACTGCTTCTTCTGCTTCTGTTTCTATTTCTGCTTCTCCTTCTGCTTCTGCTTCTCCTTCTGCTCCTTCTCCTTCTTCTGTTTCTTCTTCTTCTTCTTCTGCTTCTCCCGCTTCTGCTTCTTCTGCTTCTCCTGATTGTCCTTCTGCTTCTGCTTCTCCTTCTCCCTCTTTTGCTTCTCTTTCTGCTTCTGCTTCTTCTGATTCTCCAACTTCTCCTTCTGTTTCTGCTTCTCTTTCTGCTTCTGCATCTCCTTCTGCTTCACCTTCTGCTGCTCCTTCTCCTTCTTCTGTTTCTCCCTCTGCTTCTACTTCTGCTTCTTCTTTTTCTTCTGCTTCTGCTTCTCCTGCTTCTGCTTCTTATGCTTCTACTGCTTCTTCTTCTGGTTCTGCTTCTTCAGCTTCTAATTCTCTTTCTGCTTCTGCTTCTCCTGCTTGTTTTTCTGCTTCTTCTGCTGCTTCTCCTTCTGCTGCTTCTTTTACTACTCCTTGTGCTTCTCTTTTTGCTTCTCCTTCTGCTTCTGCTTCTGCTTCTTCTGTTTCTCCTGCCTGAATTTCTGGTTCTACTTCTTCTGCTGCTTCTCCTTCTGCTTCTCCTTCTGCTAATGTTTCTGCTTCTTCTGCTTCTTCCCTTTCGGCTTCTCCTGCTTCTGCTTCTTGTCGTTCTCCTGCTTCTCTTTCTGCTTCTCATTCTGCTTCTGCTTCTCCTTCTGCTTCTCCTCCTTCACCTTCTCCTACTTCTGCTTCTCCTTCAGCTTCTGCTTCTTCTGCTTCTCTTGCTTCTCCTTCTGCACCTCCTTCTGCTTGTGCTTGTCCTTATGCTTCTGCTTCTGCTTCTCCTTCTCCTTCTTTTGCTTCTCCTTTTGCTTCTGCTTCTTCTGCTTTTCCTGCTTCTCCTTCTGCTTCTGCTTCTTCTGCTTCTCCTTCTGCATCTTCTTCTGCTTCTTCTTCTCCTTCTTCTGCTTCTCCTTCTTATTCTCCTACTGCTTGTCCTTCTGTTTCCCTTCTCCTTCTTGTTCTTCTGCTTTTCCTTCTGCTTCTCGTTCTGCTTCTGCTACAACTGCTACTGCTTCTACTTCTTCTGTTTCTTCTGCTTCTCCTTCTGCTTTTGATTCTCTTTCTGCTTCTGCTTCTCCTTTTGCTTCTACTTCTGCTTCTCCAGATTATGCTTCTTCTGCTTCTCCTGCTTCTCCTTCTGGTTCAGGTTCTCCTTCTGCTTCTTCACATTCTTATGCTTCTGTTTCTCCTGCTTCAGCTTCTTCTGCTTCCCCTCCTTCTCTTTCTGCTTCTCCTTCTGTATCTGCTTCTCCTTCTGCTTCTGCTTCTTGTCCTTTTCCTGTTTGTTCTGCTTATGCTTCTCCTGTTTCTTCATCTCCTGCTCCTCCTTCTGCTGCTCTTTCTGCTTCTCCTGCTGCTTTTCCTTCTCCTGCTCCTTCTTCTGCTTCTCTTTCTGCTTCTCCTTCTGTTTCTCCTTCTCCTTCACCTTCTCGTTCTTCTGCTTTTCCTTCTGCTTCTCCTTCTGCTTCTGCATCTTCTGCTTCTTCTGCTACTGCCTCTGCTTCTTCTGTTTCTTCTGCTTCTAGTTCTGCTTCTCCTTCTGCTTCTCTTTCTGCTTCTGCTTCTCCTTCTGCTTCTCCAGATTCTGCTTCTCCTGCTTCTCCTTCTGCTTCAGGTTCTGCTTCTGCTTCTTCTGCTTCTGCTTCTCCTGCTGCAGCTTCTTCTGCTTCTCCTGCTTCTCTTTCTGCTTTTCCTTCTGTTTCTGCTTCTCCTTCTGCATCTGCTTCTTCTCCTTCCTATGTTTCTTCTGCTTCTGCTTCTCCTGTTTCTGCTTCTCCTGCTTCTCGTTGTGCTTCTCTTTCTGCTTCTCCTTCTCCTTCTTCTGCTTCTCCTGCTTCTGCTTCTCCTTCTGCTTCTGCTTCTGCTTCAATTTCTCCTTCTGCTTCTCATTCTGCTTCTGCGTCTTCTGTTTCTTCTGATTCTCCTGCTTCTGCTTCTCCTGCTTCTCCTTCATCTCGTGCTGCTTCTCCTTCTGCGTCTATTTCTGCTTCTGCTTATCCTTTTGCTTCTCCTACTCCTAA
Organism: Dipodomys ordii; assembly: GCF_000151885.1. NCBI lineage: Eukaryota > Metazoa > Chordata > Mammalia > Rodentia > Heteromyidae > Dipodomys > Dipodomys ordii. Next base: position 4,009 of record NW_012296972.1, read on the forward strand.
TCCTTCTCTTTCGCCTTCTCCTTCTCCGTCTTCTGCTTCTCTGGTTCTCCTTATGCATCTTCTTCTGCTTCTGCTTCTCCTTCTGCTGCTTCTTCTGCTTCTGCTTCTCCTTCTTCTGCTTCTCCCTCTGATTCTGCTTCTTATGCTTATTCTTTTTCGTCTGCTTCTGCTTCTCCTGCTTCTTCTCCTTCTCCTTCTCCTTCTTCTTCTTCTTCTTCTTCTTCTTCTTCTTCTTCTTCTTCTTCTTCTTCTTCTTCTTCTTCTTCTTCTTCTTCTTCTTCTTCTTCTTCTTCTTCTTCTTCTTCTTCTTCTCCTCTTTCTGCTGCTTCTGCTTTCCTGCTTCTTCTTCTTCTACTGCTTCTCTTTCTGCTTCTCATTCTGCTTCTGCTTCTCCTTCTGCTTCTCCTAATGCTTCTGCGGCTCTTCCTTCTCCTTCTACTACTTCTCCTTCTCCTTCTGCTTCTGCTTCATCTGCTTCTCCTGCTTCTCCTT
>NW_012296973.1:0-4500 GCF_000151885.1 Dipodomys ordii
TCATGTCCCCCGCTGTGTCCCGCTGTGTCCCGCTGTGTCCCCCGCTTTGTCCCGCTGTGTCCCCGCAGTGTCCCCACTGTGTCCCGCTGTGTCCCGCTGTGTCCACCGCTTTGTCCAGCTGTGTCCTTGCAGTGTCCCCGCTGTGTCCTGTTGTGTCCTCGCTGTGTCCCCCCCTGTGTCCCGTTGTGTCCACAGGTGTGTACCACGCTGTGTCGCGCTGTGTCCCCGCTGTATCGACGCTGTGTCCTGCTGTGTCCTTCCTGTGTTCCCCGCTGTGTCCCGCTGTGTCCCCGCTATGTGCCCGCTGTGTCTCGCTGTGTACTTCGTTGTGTCCAGCTGTGTCACCGCTGTGTGTTCGCTGTGTCCCCGCTGTGTCTCACTGTGTCCTCACTGTGTCCCCCTCTGTGTCCCGCTGTGTCCCCCGCTATATGTCCCGCTGTGTCCCGCTGTGTCCCGCTCTGTCCCCGCTTTGTGCCCGCTGTGTCCCGCTGTGTACTCCGTTGTGTCCAGCTGTGTCACCACTGTGTCCCGCTGTGTCCTCTCTTTGTCTCCACTGTCCCCCGCTGTGTCCCCCGCTGTGTCCCGCTGTGTCCCCCGCTTTGTCCCGCTGTGTCGACACAGTGTTCCCTCTGTGTCCTGCTGTGTCACACTGTGTCCCATGGTGTCCCGCTTTTTCCCCCGCTGTTTCCCCCGCTGAGTCCTCTTTGTGTCCCCATTTTGTCCCGCTGTGTCCTAGCTGTGTCCCCCGCTATGTCCCGCTCTATCCCCGCTGTGTCCCAAGCTGTGTCCCTCTGTGTCCCGCTGTGTACCCCGCTGTGTCCCGCTATGTTCCCGCAGTGTCCCCGCTGTGTCCTGCTGTGTCCCACTGTGTCCTCGTTGTGTCCCCCGCTGTGTCCCGTTGTGTCCCCAGCTATGTACCCCGCTGTGTACCGCTGTATCCCCGCTGTTTCGATGCTGTGTCTTGCTGTGTCCCACTGTGTCCTCGCTGTGTCCCCCACTGTGTTCTGCTGTGTCACCCGCTGTGTCCCGCTGTGTCCCCCGCTGTGTCCCGCTGTGTCCCCGAAGAGTGACCACTGTTTCGCGCTGTGTCCCGCTGTGTTCCGTGGTGTCCCGCTTTGTCCCCCGCTGTGTCCCCAGCTGAGTCCCCTCTGTGTCCCCGCTGTGTCCCGCTGTTTCCTCGCTGTGTCCCCCGCTGTCTCCCGTTCTGTCCCCCGCTGTGTCTCACGCTTTATCCCGTCTGTGTCCCGCTCTGTCCCGCTGTGTCCCGCTGTGTCCACCACTGTGTCCCTTTGTGTCCCCAGCTGTGCAACCCGCTGTGTAACGCTGTGAATCCCGCTGTATCGAGGCTGTGTCACGCTGGGTCCCGCTGTGTCCTTGCTCTGTTATTCGTGGTGTCCCCCTCTGTCCCCCGCTGTGTCCCCCGCTCTGTCCTGCTGTGTCTCCCGCTGTGTCCCGTTGTGTCCCGCTGTGTCCCCCACTGTGACCCTGCTGTGTCCCCGCTGTGTCACGCTGTGTCCTGCTGTGTTCCGTTGTGTCCCGCTGTAACCCTGCTGAGTCCCCCTGTGTCCCAGCTGTGTCCTGCTGTGTCGTCGCTCTGTCCTCCGCTGTGTCCCGCTGTGTCCTCTGCTGTGTCCCGCTGTGTCAGTCTGTGTCCCGCTGTATCCCGCTGTGACCCCGATGAGTCCCCGCTGTGTCCTCGCTGGGTCCCCCGCTGTGTCCCGCTGTGTACCGCTCTGTCCCTGCTGTGTCCTGCTGTGTCCCGCTGTGTCCCCGCTTTGTGCCCGCTGTGTCCCGCTGTGTACTTCGTTGTGTCAGGCTGTGTCCCCCGCTTTGTCCCGCTGTGTCCCCGCAGTGTCCCCGCTGTGTCCCGCTGTGTCACACTGTGTCCCATGGTGTCCTGCTTTGTCCCCAGCTGTGTCCCCCACTGAGTCCCCTCGGTGTCCTGCTGTGTCCTCGCTGTGTGCCCCGCTGTCTCCCACTTTGTCCCACGCTGTGTCCCACTGTGTCCTCGCTGTGTCCCCCGCTGTGTCCCGCTATGTCCCCGCTGTGTCCCAAGCTGTGTCCCGCTGTTTACCCTGCTGTGTCCTGCTATGTTCCCGCAGTGTCCCTGATGTGTCACTGCTGTGTCCAGCTGTGTCCTCGATGTGTTCCCCGCTGTGTTCCGTTGTGTCCCCAGCTGTGTACCCCGCTGTGTCCCGCTGTGTCCCCGCTGTATCGACGCTGTGTCCCGCTGTGTCCCGCTGTGTCCCGCTTTGTCCCCCGCTGTGTCCCCAGCTGAGTACCCGCTGTGGCCCCGCTGTGTCCCGCTCTGTCCTCCCTGTGTCCCCCGCTGTGTCCCGCTGTGTCCCCTGCTTTGTCCCGCTGTGTCTACTGCTGTGTTCCTGCTGTGTCCCGCTGTGTCCTGCTGTGTCCCCCTGTGTCCTCACTGTGTCCCACGCTGTGTTTCGCTGAGTACTTGCTGTGTCCCCCGATGTGCCCCGTTGTGTCCCCAGCTGTGTACCCCGCTGTGGCCCACTCTGTCCCCGCTGTATCGACGCTGTGTCCCGCTGTGTCCTCGCTGTGTCCACCGCTGTGTCCCGCTGTGTCCACCGCTGTGTACCGCTGTGTCCCCAGTTGTGTCCCACTGTGTCCCGCTGTGGCCCCCGCTGTGGCCCCCGCTGTGTCCCCCGCTGTGTCCCGCTGTGTCCCCCGCTGTCTCCCGCTTTGTCCACTGCTGTGTCCCCGCTGTGTCCCGCTTTTTCCCCCGCTGTGTCCCGCTGTGTCCTCGCTGTGTCTCCCGCTGTGTCCCGCTGTGTCCTTGCTGTGTCCCCTGCTGTGTCCCCGCTGTGTCCCGCTGTGTCCTCGCTGTGTCCCCCGCTGTCTCCCGCTCTGTCCCCCGCTGTGTCTCACGCTTTATCCCGTCTGTGTCCCACTCTGTCCCGCTGTGTCCCGCTGTGTCCACCACTGTGTCCCTTTGTGTCCCCAGCTGTGTAACCTGCTGTGTAACGCTGTGAATCCCGCTGTATCGAGGCTGTGTCCCGCTGGGTCCCTCTCTGTCCTTGCTCTGTTATTCGTGTTGTCCCTCTCTGTCCCCCACTGTGTCCCCTGCTCTGTCCTACTGTGTCCCCCGCTGTGTCCCGTTTTGTCCCGATGTGTCCCCCGCTGTGTTCCTGCTGTGTCCCTGCTGTGTCCCCGCTGTGTCATGCTGTGTCCTGCTGTGTCCCGTTGTGTCCTGCTGTAACCCTGCTGAGTCCCCCTGTGTCCCCACTGTGTCCTGTTGTGTCGTCGCTCTGTCCTCCGCTGTGTCCCGCTGTGTCCTCTGCTGTGTCCCGCTGTGTCACTCTGTGTCCCGCTGTATCCCGCTGTGACCCCGCTGAGTCCCCGCTGTGTCCCCTGCTGTCTCCCATTCTGTCCCACACTGTGTCTCACGCTTTGTCCCCGCTGTGTCCCACTGTGTCCCGCTGTGTCCCGCTGTGCCCACACTATGTCCTGTTGTGTCCACAGCTGTGTACCACGCTGTGTAACGCTGTGTCCCCGCTGTATCTACGCTGTTCCTCGCTGTGTCCCGCTGTGTCCCACGCTGTGTCCCCCGCTGTGTCCCACTGTGTCCTCACTGTGTCCCCCTCTGTGTCCCGCTGTGTCCCCCGCTATGTCCCGCTGTGTCCAGCTGTGTCCCGCTCTGTCCCCGCTTTGTGCCCGCTGTGTCCCGCTGTGTACTCCGTTGTGTCCAGCTGTGTCACCGCTGTGTCCCGCTGTGTCCTCTCTTTTTCTCCACTGTCCCCCGCTGTGTCCCCCGCTGTGTCCCGCTGTGTCCCGCTGTGTCCCCCGCTTTGTCCTGCTGTGTCCCGCTGTGTCGACACAGTGTTCCCTCTGTGTTCTGCTGTGTCACACTGTGTCCCATGGTGTCCCGCTTTTTCCCCCGCTGTTTCCCCCGCTGAGTCCCCTTTGTGTCCCCACTGTGTCCCGCTGTGTCCTAGCTGTGTCCCCCGCTGTGTCCCGCTGTGTCCCGCTGTGTCCTTGCTGTGTCCCCCGCTGTCTCCCGCTCTGTCCCCCGCAGTGTCTCACGCTTTATCCCTTCTGTATCCCACTCTGTCCCGCTGTGTCCCGCTGTGCCCACACTGTGTCCCGTTGTGTCCACAACTGTGTATCCCGCTGTGACCCCGCTGAGTCCCCGCTGTGTCCCTGCTGTGTCCCCCGCTGTCTCCCACTCTGTCCCCCGCTGTGTCTCACGCTTTGTCCCTGCTGTGTCCCACTGTGTCCCGCTGTGTCCCGCTGTGCCCACACTGTGTCCCGTTGTGTCCACAGCTGTGTACCACGCTGTGTAACGCTGTGTCCCCGCTGTATCTACGCTGTTCCTCGCTGTGTCCCGCTGTGTCCCCCGCTGTGTCCCCCGCTGTGTCCTCGCTGTGTCCCCAGCTGTGTCCCACTTTGTCCTAGCTGCGTCCCCCGCTGGGTCCCGCTGTGTCCCCCGCTGTGTCCCACTGTGTTCCGCTGTCTCCCGCTCTGTCCCTCGCTGTGTCT
>NW_012296974.1:0-4499 GCF_000151885.1 Dipodomys ordii
CAGCGGGGCACACAGCTGGACCCAGCAGGACACAGCAGGGGACACAGCCGGACACAGCAGGGACACAGCTGGACCCAGCAGGACACAGCGGGGGACACAGCGGGAAACAGCGGGACACAGCGGGGGACACAGCAGGGACACAGTGGGACACAGTAGGACACAGAGTGGGACAAAGCGGGAGACACCGGTGGACACAGCGAGGACACAGCTGGACACAGCGGGGACACAGAGGGGACTCAGCAGGGGACATAGAGGGGAAAAAGCGGGACACCACGGGACACAGTAGGACACAGCGGGACACAGCGGGGACACTGCGGGACACAGCCGGGGGACACAGCGGTGGACAGCGGGGGACAGAGAAGGGACACAGCGGGACACAGAGGGGACACAGCTGGACACAGAAGGGTACACAGTGGGGCACAGCGGACACACAACGGGGACAGAGCTGGACACAGAGGGACACAGATGGGACAGAGCGTGACACAGCGGGACACAGCGAGGACACAGAGGGGGACACAGTGGGACAGAGCGGGGGACACAGCAGGGGACACAGAGGAACTCAGCGGGACACAGCGGGGGACACAGGGGGACACAGCAGGACACAGGGGGGGATACAGCGAGGACACATTGGGACACAATGGGGACAAAGCGGGACTCAGCGGGGGACACAGCAGTACACAGCGGGACACAGCAGTGACACAGCTAGACAAAGCGGGGTACACAGCGGGACACATCGGGCACACAGCAGGGACACAGCGGGACACACCGGGACACAGTGGAGAAAGAGCGGGACACAGCATGACACAGCGGGACACAGCGGGGTACACAGCGGGACACACGGGGAACACAGGGTGGACACAGCGGGACACAGCTGGGGACACAGCGACGACACAGCAGGACACAGCGGGGGACACAGGGGGGACACAGCGGGACACAGCAGGACACAGAGGGGGACACAGTGGGACAGAGCAGAGGACACAGCAGGAAACACAGCGAGACACAGCGGGACACAGCGGGGGACACAGGGGGGACACAGCGGGACCCAGCGCGTGACACAGCGAGGACACATTGGGACACAGCGGGGACACAGCGGGACTCAGCGAGGGACACAGCAGTACACAGCGGGACACTGCGGGACACAGCGGGGGACACAGAGGGGTAAACAGCGGGACACAGCGTGGAACACAGCGAGGACACAGCGGGACCAAGCGGGACACAGCGTCGATACAGCGGGGACAAAGCGGGATACAGCGGCTTACACAGCTGGGTACACAACGGGACTTAGCGGGGGACACAGCGAGGACACAGCAGAACACAGCGTGGGAAACAGCGAGGACACAGCGGGACACAGCGAGACACAGCAGGACACAGTGGGGACACAGCGGTAGACACAGTGGGACACAGCGAGGAAACAGCGGGGACACAGCGGGGACACAGCGGCACCCAGCAGGACACAGCGGGGCACACAGCGGGACACAGCGGGACACAGCTTGGGACACAGCGGGAACACAGCAGGACACAGCCGGGGACACAGCGAGGACACAGCGGGACACAGCTTGGGTCAAAGCGGGAGATAGCAGGGGACACAGCGAGGACACAGCGGGACACAGTGGCGACACATAGAGGACTCAGCGGGGGACACAGTGGGGGACAGAGCGGGACACAGCGGGACCCAGCGGGGACAAAGCGTGAGACACAGCAGTGGACAGAGCGGGAGACAGAGGCGGACACAGCGAGGACACAGCGGGACACAGCGGGGACACAAAGGTGGCTCAGGGGGGGCCACAGCGGGGGACAAAGCGGGACACCACGGAACACAGCGGGACACAGCGTGAAACAGCGGTGAACCTGCGGGGACACAGCGGGACACAGCGGGGGACACAGTGGGACACAGTGGGGACACAGCGGGGACACAGCGGGACCCAGCAGGACACAGCGGGACACAGCAGGAAACAGCGGGGGACACAGCGGGACACAGCGGGGGACACAGCAGGACACAGCGGCGACACAGAGGGGACTCAGCTTGGGACATAGCAGGGGACAAAGCGGGACACCACAGGACACAGTGGGACACAGCAGGACACAGCGGGGACACTGCGGGGACACAGCGGGACAATGCAGGGGACCCAGCGGGACACAGCGGGACACAGCAGGACCCAGCGGGGAAACAGCGGGGACACAGTGGGACACAGCGAGGACAAAGCGGGACACTGCGGGGCACAGCGGGGGACACAGCGGGACACAGCGGGGGACAAAGGGAGGACACAGCTGGACAATGAGGGAGACAGAGCAAGGACACAGCCGGACACAGCGAAACACAGCGTGACACAGTGGGGACACAGCAGGGGACACAGCGGGACACAGTGGGGGACACAGAGGGACACAGCGGGGTACACAGCAGGGACAAAGCGGTACACAGCGGGGGACACAGCGGGACCCAGCGGGACACAGCGTGGGACACAGCCGGACACAGCAGGGACACAACGGGGACACAGCGGGACCCAGCAGGACACAGCGGGGGACACAGCGGGACACAGCGGGACACAGTGGGGGACACAGCAGGGACACAGCGGGGGACACAGCAGGGACACAGTGGGACACAGTAAGACACAGCGTGGGACAAAGCGGGAGACAGCGGAGGACACAGCGAGGACACAGCTGGACACAGCGGGGACACAGAGGGGACTCAGCAGGGGACATAGAGGGGAAAAAGCGGGACACCACGGGACACAGTAGGACACAGCGGGACACAGCGGGGACATTGCGGGACACAGCCGGGGGACACAGCGGTGGACAGCGGGGGATAGAGAAGGGACACAGCGGGACACAGAGGGGACACAGCTGGACACAGAAGGGTACACAGCGGGGCACAGCGGACACACAAAAGGGACAGAGCTGGACTCAGAGGGACACAGAGGGGACAGAGCGTGACACAGCGGGACGCAGTGGGACACAGCGGGGACAAAGCGTGAGACACAGCAGGGGACAGAGCTGGAGACAGCGGGGGACACAGCGGGGACACAGCGAGGACACAGCGGGACAGAGCGGGACACTGCAGGGCACAGCGGGGGACACAGCGGGACACAGCGGGGGACCCAGCGGGACCCAGCGCGGGACACAGCGTGGACACATTGGGACACAGCGGGGACACAGCGGGACACAGCGGGGGACACAGCAGTACACAGCGGGACACAGCGGATCACAGCGAGGGCCACAGAGGGGTACATAGCGGGACACAGTGGGGAACACAGGGAGGACACAGCGGGACCCAGCGGGACACAGCGTCGATACAGCGGGGACACAGCGGGACACAGTGGGGTACACAGCTGGGGACACAACGGGACACAGCGGGGGACACAGCGAGGACACAGCAGAACACAGCGTGGGAAACAGCGAGGACACAGCGGGACACAGCGAGACACAGCGGGACACAGTGGGGACACAGCAGTAGACACAGCGAGACACAGCGCGGGACACAGCGGGACACAGCGGGGAACACAGCGAGGACACAGCGGGGACACAGCGGGGACACTGCGGGAACATAGTGGGACACAGCAGGGCACTCAGCGGGACACAGCGGGACACAGCTTGGGACACAGCGGGAACACAGCAGGACACAGCAGGGGACACAGCGAGGACACAGCGGGACACAGTGGGACACAGCGTGGGACAAAGCGGGAGACAGCAGGGGACACAGCTAGGACACAGAGGGACACAGCGGCGACACATAGAGGACTCAGCGGGGGACACAGTGGGGGACAGAGCGGGACACATCGGGACACTGCGGAGCACAGCGGGGGACACAGCGGGAGACAGCGGGGGACCCAGTGGGACCCAGCGGGACACAGCGGGACACTGCGGGGCACAGCGGGGGACACAGCGGGACACAGCGGGGGACACAGGGAGGACACAGCTTAACACAGCATGGGACAAAGCGAGGACACAGCGGGACACAGCGCGACACAGCGGGACACAGCGGGGACCCAGCAGTGGACACAGCGGGACACAGCGGGGGACAAAGCAGGACACCACAGAACACAGCAGGACACAGCGTGAAACAGCGGTGAACCTGCGGGGACACAGCGGGACACAGCGGGGGACACAGCGGGACCCAGCGGGACACAGTGGGGGACACAGCGGGACACAGCATCTATAGAGCGGGGACACAGCGGGACACAGCGGTGACACAGCGGGACACAGCAGGGACACAACAAGGACACAGCGGATGGCACAGCGGGACACAGCGGGACACAGAGGGGTCACTGCGGGACACAGTGGGGGACAAAGCAGGACACAGCGGGACACAGCGGGGACGCAGCAGGACACAGCGGGACACAGCGGGACACGGCGGGGGACACAGCGGGACACAGAGCGGGACATAGCGAGGACACAGCGGGACACAGCGGGACACAGCGGGGGACACAGCGAGGACACAGTGGGGGACACAGTGGGGGAAACAGCTGGACACAGCGGGGAACACAGCGAGGACACAGCGGCAT
>NW_012296975.1:0-4498 GCF_000151885.1 Dipodomys ordii
CAGCAGGGGACACAGCGGGACACCGCAGGGGACACAGGGAGGATACAGCGGGACACAGCAGGGGACACAGCGGAACCCAGCGAGGGACACAGCGGGGGACACAGTGGGACACAGCGGGGTACACAAAGAGGACACAGCGGGACCCAGTGGGACATAGCTTCGATACAGCGGGGACACAGCGGGACACAGCGGGGTACACAGCTGGGGACACAACGGGACATAGCGGGATACAGCGGGACACAGCGGGACACAGCGGGACACAGCGGGACACAGCGGGGCACAGTTGGGACAAAGTGGGCGACACAGCGGGGAACAGAGCAGGACACAGCAGGGGACACATAGAGGACACAGCGGGACACAGCGGGGACACAGTTGGGACACAACGGGGGACACTGAGGGGCACAAACGGGACAACACGGAACAGAGCGGGACACAGTGGGATAAAACGGGACACTGCGTGGATACAGCGGGACACAGCGGGGGACACAGCAGGACACAGCGGGACACAGAGGGGGACAAGGCGGGACACAGCGGGGGACAGAGCGGGGGACACAGCGAGACACAACGGGTACAAAGCGAGACACAGCAGATTACACAGTGGAACACAGCGGGCACACAGCCGGGATACAAGGGACACAGTGGGGAAAGAGCGGGATAAAGCGTGACACAGCGGGAAACAGTGGGGTACACAGCGGGACACACGGGGGACACAGTGGGGTACACTGCGGGACACATGGTGGACACAGCAAGGACACAGCGGGACACAGCGGGGGAAACAGCGGGACACAATGTGGACACAGCAGTGGACACAGCGGGACACAGCGAGGGACAGAGGGGGACACAGCGGGGGACACAGCGAAGACACATTGGGAAACAGCGGGGACACAGCGGGACACAGCGGGGGACACTGCAGTACACAGAGGGACACAGCGGGACACAGAGGGGGACACAGTGGGACAGAGCGGGGGACACAGCAGGGGACACAGAGGAACTCAACGGGACACAGCGGGGGACACAGGGGGGACACAGCGGTACACAGGGGGGGATACAGCGAGGACACATTGGGACACAGCGGGGACACAGCGGGACTCAGCGGGGGACACAGCAGTACACAGCGGGACACAGCAGTGACACAGCTAGACAAAGCGGGGTACACAGCGGGACACAACGGGCACACAGCAGGGACACAGCGGGACACACCGGGACACAGTGGAGAAAGAGCGGGACACAGCATGACACAGCGGGACACAGCGGGGTACACAGCGGGACACACGGGGAACACAGTGTGGACACAACGGAACACAGCTGGGGACACAGCGACGACACAGCAGGACACAGCGGGGGACACAGGGGGGACACAGCGGGACACAGCAGGACACAGAGGGGGACACAGTGGGACAGAGCAGAGGACACAGCAGGAAACACAGCGGGACACAGCGGGACATAGCGGGGGACACAGGGGGGACCCAGCGGGACCCAGCGCGGGACACAGCAAGGACACATTGGGACACAGCGGGGACACAACAGGACTCAGTGGGGGACACAGCAGGACACAGCGGGACACAGCAGGACACAGCGGGGGACACAGAGGGGTAAACAGCAGGACACAGCGGGGAACACAGCGAGGACACAGCGGGACCAAGCGGGACACAGCGTCGATACAACGGGGACACAGCGGGACACAGCGGGGTACACAGCTGGGTACACAACGGGACACAGCGGGGGACACAGCGAGGACACAGCAGAACACAGCATGGGAAACAGCGAGGACACAGCGGGACACAGCGAGACACAGCGGGACACAGTGTGGACACAGCAGTAGACACAGCGGGACACAGCGAGGACACAGCGGGGACACAGTGGGGACACAGCGGCACCCAGCAGGACACAGCGGGGCACACAGCGGGACACAGCGGGACACAGCTTGGGACACAGCGGGAACACAGCAGGACACAGCCGGGGACACAGCGAGGACACAGCGGGACACAGCGGGACACAGCGTGGGACAAAGCGGGAGATAGCAGGGGACACAGCGAGGACACAGCGGGACACTGTGGAGACACATAGAGGACTCAGCGGGGGACACAGTGGGGGACAGAGCTGGACACAGCGGGACCCAGCGGGGACAAAGCGTGAGACACAGCGGTGGACAGAGCGGGAGACAGAGGCGGACACAGCGAGGACACAGCGGAACACAGCGGGGACACAGATGTGGCTCAGGGGGGCCACAGCAGGGGACAAAGCGGGACACCACGGAACACAGCGGGACACAGCGTGAAACAGCGGTGAACCTGCGGGGACACAGTGGGACACAGCGGTGGACACAGCGGGACACAGCGGGGACACAGTGGGGACACTGCGGGACCCAGCAGGACACAGCGGGACACAGCAGGACACAGCGGGGGACACAGCGGGACACAACGGGGGATACAGCGGGACACAGCGGGGACACAGAGGGGACTCAGCAGGGGACATAGCGGGGGACAAATCGGGACACCACAGGACACAGTGGGACACAGCGGGACACAGCGGGGACACTGTGGGGACACAGCGGGAGAAAGCGGGGGACCCAGCGGGACCCAGCGGGACACAGCAGGACCCAGCAGGGAAACAGCGGGAACACAGTGGGACACAGCGAGGACACAGCGGGACACAGCGGGACACTGCGGGGCACAGCGGGGGACACAGCGGGACACAGCGGGGGACACAGGGAAGACACAGCGGAACACAGCATGGGACAAAGCGAGGACACAGCGGGAAACAGCGAGACACAGCGGGACCCAGCGGGGACCCAGCAGTGGACACAGCGGGACACAGCGGGGGACAAAGTGTGACACCACGGAACACAGCAGGACACAGCGTGAAACAGCGGTGAACCTGCGGGGACACAGCGGGACACATCGGGGGACACAGCCGGACACAACGGGACACAGCGGGCGACACAGCGGGACACAGCAGGGACACAGCAGGGACACAGCGGGACCCAGCAGGACACAGCGGGGGACACAGCGGGACACAGCGGGACACAGCAGGGGACACAGAAGGGACACAGTGGGACACAGTAGGACACAGCGAGGATACAGCTGGACACAGCGGGGACACAGAGGGGACTCAGCAGGGGACATAGAGGGGAAAAAGCGGGACACCACGGAACACAGTAGGACACAGCGGGACACAGCGGGGACACTGCGGGACACAGCCGGGGGACACAGCGGTGGACAGCGGGGGAAAGAGAAGGGACACAGCGGGACACAGAGGGGACACAGCTGGACACAGAAGGGTACACAGCGGGGCACAGCGGACACACACCAGGGACAGAGCTGGACACAGAGGGAAACAGAGGGGACAGAGCGGGACACAGCGGGACACAGCGGGACACAGCAGGGGACTCAGCGGGACACAGCGGGGGACACAGGGAAGACACAGCTGGACACTGAGGGCGACAGAGCGAGGACACAGCCGGACACAGCGAAACACAGCGTGACACAGTGGGGACACAGCAGGGGACACAGCGGGACACAGCGGGGGACACAGAGGGACACAGCGGGGTACACAGCAGGCACAAAGCGGGACACAGTGGGGGACACAGCGAGGACAAAGCGGGACTCAGCGGTGACACAGCAGGACACAGCTGGGGACACTGCGGGACAAAGCGGGGACACAGCAAGGACACAGCGGGGGACACAGCGGGACACAGCCGGACACAGCCGGGGACACAGCGGGACACAGCGAGAGACACAGCGGGGGACACAGCGGGACACAGCGGGGAACAAAGAGAGGACACAGCGGGACACAGCGGGACACAGCGTCGATAGAGTGGGGACACAGCGGGAAACAGCGGTGAAACAACCGGACACAGCAGGGGACACTGTGGGACCCTGCGGGACCCAGCGGGGACCCAGCAAGGACACAGCGGGGGACACAGCGGGACACAGCGGGACACAGTGGGGGACACAGCAAGGGACACAGCGGGAGACAGAGCGGGACACAGTGGGGAACACAGAGAGAGACACAGCAGGACCGAGCGGGACACAGCGTCGATACAGCGGGTACACAGCGGGACACAGCGGGGTACACAGCTGTTGACACAAAGGGACACAGTGGGGGACACAGCGGGACACAGCAGGACACAGCGGGGCACAGCAGGTACAAAACGGGAGACACAGTGGGGAACAGAGGAGGACACAGCGGGGGACACAGAGAGGACACTGCGGGAACAAAGTGGGACACAGCGGGTCACACAGCGGGACACAGCGGGACACAGCTTGGGACACAGCGGGAACACCGCAGGACACAGCAGGGGACACAGCGAGGACACAGCGGGACACAGTGGGACACAGCGTGGGACAAAGCGGGAGACAGCAGGGGATACAGCGAGGACACAGCGGGACACAGCGGCGACACATAGAGGACTCAGCGGGGGACACAGTGGGGGACAGAGTGGGACACATCGGGACACTGCGGGGCACAGCGGGGGACACAGCGGGACACAGCGGGG
>NW_012296976.1:0-4497 GCF_000151885.1 Dipodomys ordii
TCAGGGACACAGCAGGACACAGCAGGGACAGAGCGGGGACACTGCGGGGACACAGCGGGACACAGCGGGGGACCCAGCGAGGACACGGCGGGACACAGCAGGGGACACAGCGAGGACACAGCGGGGACTCAGCGGGGTCACAGCGGGATACAGCGGGAAACAGACTGACACAGCGGGACACAGCAGAGGACACAGCGGGACACAGCGGAGGACAGAGCGACGACACAGCTGAACACAGCTGGGACACAGGGGGACTCAGCAGGGTTACAGCGGGACACAACGGGACACAGCAGGACACAGCGTGACACAGCGGGGACACAGCAGGGGCACAGTGGGGGACACAGCGGTACACAACGGGACACAGCGGGGGACACAGTAGGACAGAGCGGGGGACACAGCGGGGGACAGAGGGGGACACCACGAATAACAGAGCAAGGACACAGCGGGACCCAGCGTGACACAGCCTCGATACAGCAGGATTCACAGCGTTACACAGCGGGTTACACAGCTGGGGACACAAAGGGACACAGTGGTGGACACAGCGGGACACAGCGGGACAGAGTGGGACAGAGACGGGATTAAGCGTGAGACACAGCGGGGGACAGAGCGGGAGACAGCGGGGGACACAGCGAGGACACAGCGGGAAACAGCGGGGACACAGCGGGGACTCAGCTGGGGACACAGCGGGGGACAAAGCGGGACACCACGGAACACAGCGGGACACAGCGCGAAACAGTGGTGACCCTTCGAGGACACAGCGGGACACAGCGGGGGACACAGCGGGACACAGCGGGTGACACAGCAGAACACAGTGGGGGACACAGCGAAGACACAGTGGGACACAGCAAGACACAGCATCGAAACAGCAGGGACACAGCGGTACACAGCGGGGTACACAGCTGGGGACACAACGGGACACAGCGGGGGACACAGCGAGGACACAGTGGGACACAGCAGGACACAGCGGGGACACTGCGGGAACATAGCGGGACACAGCGGGGTACCCAGCGGGACACAGCGGGACACAGCTTGGGACACAGCGGGGATACAGCGGGACACAGCGGGGGACACAGCTAGGACACAGCGGGACACAGCGGGACACAATGGGGACACAAAGGGGACTCAGCGGGGGAAACAGCGGAGAAAAAAAGGGACACCATGGGACACAGTGTGACACAGCAGGACACAGAGGGAACACTGCGTCGACACAGCGGGACAAAGCGGGGGACACAGCGAGACACAGCGGGACACAGCAAGGCACAACGGGGTCACAGCAGTGGACACAGCGGGACACAGCGGGGGACACAGTGGGACACAGCGGGGGACACAGGGGACACAGAGGGGACACAGCGGGGGACACAGCGGGACACAGCGGAGACACAGCGGGGACCCAGCGGGACACAGCAGGACACAGCGGGGGACACAGCGGGACACAGCGGGACACAGCGGGGGACACTGCAGGGACACATTGGGACACAGTAGGACACAGCGTGGGACAAAGCGGGAGACAGCGGAGGACACAGCGAGGACACAGCTGGACACAGCGGGGACACAGAGGGGACTCAGCAGGGGACATAGAGGGAAAAAAGCGGGACACCACGGGACACAGTAGGACACAGCGGGACACAGCGGGGACACTGCGGGACACAGCCGGGGGACACAGCGGTGGACAGCGGGGGACAGAGAAGGGACACAGTGGGACACAGAGGGGACACAGCTGGACACAGAAGGGTACACAGCGTGGACACAGCGGACACACAGCGGGGACAGAGCTGGACACAGAGGGACACAGAAGGGACAGAGCGTGACACAGCTGGACACTGAGGGAGACAGAGCGAGGACACAGCAGGACACAGCGAAACACAGCGTGACACAGTGGGGACACAGCAGGGGACACAGCGGGGGACACAGCGGGACACAGCGGGACACAGCAGGGACAAAGCGGGACACAGCGGGGGACACAGCGAGGACACAGCGGGACACAGTGGTGACAAAGCGGGACACAGAGGGGGACACAGCGAGGACACAGCGGGACACAGCGTCGATAGAGCGGGGACAGAGCGGGACACAGCGGTGACACAGCGGGACTCAGCGGGGGACACTGCGGGACCCAGCGGGACCCAGCGGGGACACAGCATGGACACAGCGGGGGACACAGCGGGACACAGCGGGACACAGCGGGGGACACAGCGAGGGACACAGCGGGAGACACAGCGGGACACAGTGGGGAACACAGAGAGAACACAGCAGGACCCAGCGGGACACAGCGTCGATACAGCGGGGACACAGCGGGACACAGCGGGGTCACTGCGGGACACAGTGGGGGACAAAGAGGGACACAGCGGACACAGCGGGGACGCAGCGGGACACAGCGGGACACGGCGTGGGACACAGCAGGACACAGAGGGGGACACAGTGGGGGAAACAGCTGGACACAGCGGGGAACACAGCGAGGACACAGTGGGACCCAGCGGGACACAGCGTCGATACAGCGGAGACACAGCGTTACACAGCATGGTACAAAGCTGTGGACACAACGGGACACAGTGGGGGCACAGCGGGACACAGCGGGACGCAGTGGGACACAGCGGGGGCAAAGCGTGAGACACAGCAGGGGACAGAGCTGGAGACAGCGGGGACACAGCGGGACACAGCGAGGACACAGCGGGACAGAGCGGGACACTGCAGGGCACAGCGGGGGACACAGCGGGACACAGCGGGGGACACAGCGAGGACACAGTGGAACACAGAGTGGGAAACAGTGAGGACACAGGCGGACACAGCGGGACACAGCGGGACACAGCCGGGACCCAGCAGTGGACACAGCGGGACACAGCGGGGGACACAGCGGGACACAGCGGGGGACACATGGAGGACTCAGCGGGACAAAGCGGGGACACAGCGGCGACTCACCGGGGGACACAGCGGGGGACAAAGCAGGACACCACAGAACACAGTGGGAAACAGCGGGACACACCGGGGAAACTGCGGGGACACAGGGGGACAAAGCGTGGGACACATAGGGACACAGCGGGGGAGACAGCGGGACACAGTGGGACACAGCGGGGGACACAGGGGGGACACAGCGGGACCAAGCGGGACACAGCGTCGATACAGCGGGGACACAGCGGGACACAGCGGGGGACACAGCGAGGACACAACAGAACACAGTGTGGGAAACAGCGAGGACACATTGGGACACAGCGGGGACACAGCGGGACCCAGCGCGGGACACAGCGAGGACACATTGGGACAAAGCGGGGATACAGCGGGACTCAGCGGGGGACACAACAGTACACAGCGGGACACAGCGGGGGACACAGAGGGGTAAACAGCAGGACACAGCGGGGAACACAGCGAGGACACAGCGGGACCAAGCGGGATACAACGTCGATACAGCGGGGACACAGCGGGACACAGCGGGCTTCACAGCTGGGGACACAACGGGACACAGCGGGGGACACAGCGAGCACACAGCAGAACACAGCATGGGAAACAGCGAGGACACAGCGGGACACAGCGAGACACAGGGGGACACAGTGGGGGACACAGCAGTAGACACAGCGGGACACAGCGGGGGACACAGCGGGACACAGCGGGGAACACAGCGAGGACACAGCGGGGACACAGCGGGGACACTGCTGGAACATAGTGGGACACAGCGGGGCACACAGCGGGACACAGCGGGGGACACAGCGAGGACACAGCTGGACACAACGGGACACAGTGTGGGACAAAGTGGGAGACAGCAGGGGACACAGCGAGGACACAGCGGGACACAGCGGCGACACATATAGGACTCAGCGGGGGACACAGTGGGGGACAGAGCGGGACACAGCGGGACCCAGCGGGGACAAAGCGTGGGACAAAGCAGGAGACAGCAGGGGACACAGCGAGGACACAGCGGGACACAGCGGCGACACATAGAGGACTCAGCGGGGGACACAGTGGGGGACAGAGCTGGACACAGCGGGACCCAGCGGGGACAAAGCGTGAGACACAGCGGTGGACAGAGCAGGAGACAGAGGCGGACACAGCGAGGACACAGCGGGACACAGCGGGGACACAGGTGGCTGAGGGGGGTCCACAGCGGGGGACAAAGCGGGACACCACGGAACACAGCGTGAAACAGCGGTGAACCTGTGGGGACACAGTGGGACACAGCGGGGACACAGCGGGACCCAGCAGGACACAGCGCGACACAGCAGGACACAGCGGGGGACACAGCGGGACACAGCGGGGGACACAGCGGGGACACAGAGGGGACTCAGCAGGGGACATAGCGGGGGACAAATCGGGACACCACAGGACACAGTGGGACACAGCGGGACACAGCGGGGACACTGCGGGGACACAGCGGGACACAGTGGGGGACACAGCGGGACACAGCGGGGTACACAGCAGGGACAAAGAAGGACACAGCGGGGGACACAGCGAGGACACAGCGGGACACAGCGTTGACACAGCGAGACACAGCTAGGGACACTTTGGGACACA
>NW_012296977.1:0-4497 GCF_000151885.1 Dipodomys ordii
TCCCGCTGTGTCCAGCTGTGTCCTAGCTGTGTCCTCCGTTGTCTCCCGCTTTGTCCCACGCTGTGTCCTACTGTGTCCCTGCTGTGTCCGGCTGTGTCCCCCGCTGTGTCCGGCTGTGTCCCGCTGTGTCCCGCTGTGTCCCCCGCTGTGTCCTGCTGGGTCCCGCTGTGTCCCCGCTGTGTCCCTGCTGTGTCCGGCTGTGTCCCCCGCTGTGTCCCGCTGTGTCCCACTGTGTCCCCCGCTGTGCACCGCTGTGTCCCCGCAGGTTCACCGCTGTTTCACGCTGTGTCCTGCTGTTTTCCGTGGTGTCCCTCTTTGTCCCCCGCTGTGTCCTGCTGTGTCCAGTGCTGGGTCCCCGCTGTGTCCCGCTGTGTCTCGCTGTTTCCCGCTGTGTCCTCGCATTGTCCCATGCTGTGTTCCGCTGTTTCCTCCCTGTGTCCCCCGCTGTGTCCTGCTGTGTCCCCCGCTGTGCCCCGCAGTGTCCCGCTGTGTCCCGCTGTGTCCTCGCTGTGTCCCACTGTGTCCCCGCTGTTTCCCCGCTGGGTCCTGCTTTGTCCCGCTGTGTCCCGCTGGGTCCCCGCTTTGTCCCGCTGTGTTCCTGCAGTGTCCCCGCTGTGTCCCGCTGTGTCCCACTGTGTCCTGTGGTGTCCCGATTTGTCCCCCGCTATGTCCACAGCTGAGTCCCCTCTGTGCCCCCGCTGTGTCCCGCTGTGTTCCCCGCTGTGTCCTGCTGTGTCCCCCGCTGTGTCCTGCTGTGTCCCGCTGTGTCCTGCTGGGTCCTGCAGTGCCCCCGCTGTGTCCCCGCTGTGTCCTGCTGTGTCCCCCGCTGTGTCCCCGCAGGTTCACCGCTGTTTCATGCTGTGTCCCGCAGTGTTCCGTGGTGTCCGGCTTTGTCCCCCGCTGTGGCCCCCCCTGAGCCACCTCTGTGTCCCCGCTGTGTTCCGCTGTGTCCTCGCTGTGTCCGCCTCTGTCTCCCGCTCTGTCCACCGCTGTGTCTCACGCTTTGTCCCCGCTGGGTCCCGCAGTGTCCCCAGCTGTGTCCCGCTGTGTCACCGCTGTGTCCCGCTTTGTCCTCGCTGTGTCCCCCTCTGTGTCCCGCTTTGTCCCTGCTGTGTACCCCGCTATGTCCCTCTGTGTCCCCCGCTGTCTCCCATTGTGTCCCCTGCTGTGTCTCCACTGTGTCACGCTGTGTTTCGCTGTGTCCGGCTGTGTCCTCGCTCTGTCTCCGTCAGTGTCCAGCTGTGTCCTCCCTGTGTCCCCCGCTGTGTCCCGCTGAGTCCCATGCTGTGTCCCGCTGTGTCCCGCTGTGTCACGCTCTGTCCCCTCTGTGTCCCTCTGTGTCCAGCTCTGTCCCTGTTTTGAGTCCGCTGTGCCCCGCTGTGTACCCTTCTGTGTCCAGCTGTGTCCCCTCTGTGTCCCGCTGTGTCCCTTCTCTTTCCCCCGCTGTCCACCGCTGTGTCCCCCGGCTGTGTCCCGCAGTGTCCCCGCTGTGTCCCGCTGTGTCCTACTGTGTCCCGTGGTGTCCAGCTTTTTCCCCTCTATGTCCCCTGCTGAGTCCCTTCTGTGTCCCCGCTGTGTCCAGCTGTGTCCTCGCTGTGTCCTCCGCTGTCTCCCGTTTGTCCCACGCTGTGTCCTACTGTGTCCCACTGTGTCCCTGCTGTGTCCCCCGCTGTGTCCCTGCTGTGTCCCACTGTGTCCCCCGCTGTGTCCTGCTGGGTCCCGCTGTGTCCCGCTGGGTCCCGCTGGGTCCCCCGCTGTGTCCCGCTCTGTCCCCGCAGGTTCACTGCTGTTTCACGCTGTGTCCTGCTTTGTTCCGTGGTGTCCCGCTTTGTTCCCCGCTGTGTCCCGCTGTGTCCACTGCTGGGTCCCCGCTGGGTCCCGCTGTGTCTCGCTGTTTCACGCTGTGTCCTTGCTTTGTCCCATGCTGTGTTCTGCTGTGTCCTCCCTGTGTCCCCCGCTGTGTCCCGCTGTGTCCCCCGCTGTGCCCCGCAGTGTCCCGCTGTGTCCCGCTGTGTCCTCGCTGTGTCCCACTGTGTCCCCGCTGTTTCCCCGCTGGGTCCTTCTGTGTCCCGCTGGGTCCCGCTAGGTCCCCCGCTTTGTCCCGCTGTGTCCCCGCAGTGTCCCCGCTGTGTCCCGCTGTGTCCCACTGTGTCCTTTGGTGTTCCGATTTGTCCCCCGCTATGTCCCCTGCTGAGTCCCCTCTGTGTCCCCGCTGTGTCCCGCTGTGTCCCCCGCTGTGTCCCGCTGTGTCCCCCGCTGTGTCCTGCTGTGTCCCGCTGTGTCCTGCTGGGTCCCGCTGTGTCCCCGCTGTGTCCCCGCTGTGTCCCGCTGTGTCCCCCGCTGTGTCCCGCTGTGTCCCCGCAGGTTCACCGCTGTTTCACGCTGTGTCCCGCTGTGTTCCATGGTGTTCCGCTTAGTCCCCCGCTGTGGCCTCCCTGAGCCACCTCTGTGTCCCCGCTGTGTCCCTCTGAGTCCTCGCTGTGTCCGCCTCTGTCTCCAGCTCTGTCCACCGCTGTGTCTCATGATTTGTCCCCGCTGGGTCCCACTGTGTCCCGCTCTGTCCCCCACTTTGTCCCCCGCTGAGTCCTCTATGTGTCGCCACTGTGTCCCGCTGTGTCCTCGCTGTGTCCCCTGCTATCTCCCGCTTTGTCCCACGATGTGTCCCGCTGTATCCCGCTGTGTCCTCGTAGTGTCTCCGGCTGTGTCCTGCTGTGTTCCCGCTGTGTCCCAAGCTGTGTCCCGCTGTGTCCCGCTGTGTGCCCTGCTGTGTCCTGTTGGGTGCCGCTGTGTCCCCGCTGTGTCCTCGCTGTGTCCCGCTGTGTCTACTGCTGTGTCCCCGCTGTGTCCCGCTGTGTCTCGCTGTGTCCCGCTGTGTCCTCGCTGTTTCCCACGCTGTGTTCTGCTGTGTCCTCGCTGTGTCCCCCACTGTGTCCCGTTGTGTACCCAGCTGTGTACCCCGCTGTGTCCCGTTGTGTCCCCGCTGTATCGATGCTCTGTCGCGCTTAGTCCCGCTGTATCCTCGCTGTGTTCCCCGCTGTGTCCCGCTGTTTACCCCTCTGTGTCCCCCGCTGTGTCCCGCTGTGTCCCGCTGTGTACTGCTGTGTCCCCCGCTGAGTCCTGCTGTGTCCCCGCTGTGTCCCAATGTGTCCTCGCTGTGTCCCGCGCTGGGTCCCGCTGTGTCCCCCCTGTATCCCCCGCTGTGTCCGGCTGTGTCCGGCTGTGTCCCCCGCTGTGTCCCCCGCAGTGTCAGCGCTGTGTCCCGCTGTGTCCTCGCTGTGTCCCCCGCTGTCTCCCGCTCTGTACCCCGCTGTGTCTCAAGCTTTGTCCCCGCTGTGTCCCACTGTGTCCCTAGCTGTGTCCCGCTGTGTCCCGCTGTGTCCCCCGCTTTGTCCCGCTGAGTCCCATCTGTGTCGCCGCTGTGTCCCACTATGTTCCCGCAGTGTCCCCGCTGTGTCCCGCTGTGTCCCGCTGTGTCCTCGCTGTGTCCCCCGAGTGTCCCGTTGTGTCCCCAGCTATGCACCCCGCTGTGTCCCGCTGTGTCCCCGCTGTAACGGCGCTGGGTCCCGCTGGGTCCCGCTATGTCCTCCCTGTGTTCCCCGCTGTGTCCCGCTGTGTCCCGCTCTGTCCCCTCTGTGTTCCTCTGTGTCCAGCTCTGTCCCTGTTGTGTGTCCGCTGTGCCCCGCTGTGTACCCTTCTGTGTCCAGCTGTGTCCCCTCTGTGTCCCGCTGTGTCCCTTCTCTTTCCCCCGCTGTCCACCGCTGTGTCCCCCGGCTGTGTCCCGCAGTGTCCCCTCTGTGTCCCGCTGTGTCCTACTGTGTCCCGTGGTGTCCCGCTTTTTCCCCTCTATGTCCCCTGCTGAGTCCCCTCTGTGTCCCCGCTGTGTCCAGCTGTGTCCTCGCTGTGTCCTCCTCTGTCTCCTGCTTTGTCCCACGCTGTGTCCTACTGTGTCCCACTGTGTCCCTGCTGTGTCCCCCGCTGTGTCCCGCTGTGTCCCCTGCTGTGTCCCGCTGTGTCCCGCTGTGTCCCCGCAGGTCACCGCTGTGTCCTGCTGTGTTCCGTGGTGTCCTGCTTTGTCCCCCGCTGTGTCCCGCTGTGTCCACTGCTGGGTCCCCGCTGAGTCCCGCTGTGTCTCGCTGTTTCCCGCTGTGTCCTCGCTTTGTCCCATGCTGTGTTCCGCTGTGTCCTCCCTGTGTCCCCCGCTGTATCCCGCTGTGTCCCCCGCTGTGCCCCGCAGTGTCCCGCTGTGTCCCGCTGTGTCCTCGCCGTGTCCCACTGTGTCCCCGCTGTTTCCCCGCTGGGTCCGGCTGTGTCCCGCTGGGTCCCGCTGGGTCCACCCGCTTTGTCCCGCTGTGTCCCTGCTGTGTCCCGCTGTGTCCCACTGTGTCCTCCGCTGTGTCCCACTGTGTCCCCCGCTGTGTCCTGCTGTGTCCCGCTGTGTCCTGCTGTGTCACGCTGTGTCCTCCGCTGTGTCCCACTGTGTCCCCCGCTGTGTCCTGC
>NW_012296978.1:0-4497 GCF_000151885.1 Dipodomys ordii
ACATCGGGACACAGCAGGGACACAGCAAGGACACAGCGGGGCACAGAGCGGGGGACACAGCAGAACACAGCGGGGACACAGTGGGACACAGCGGGACACAACAGGCACACAGCGGGGACACAGTGGGACACAGCGGAGACAGAGAAAGACATAGCCGGACATGCGGGACACAGCGGGGGACACAGCGGGACACAGAAGGGGACCCAGTGAGGACACAGCGGGACACAGCAGGGGACACAGCAAGGACACAGCGGGGGACAAAGCAGGGGACACAGCGGGACACAGCGGGGAACACAGCGAGGACACAGCGGGACACAGTGGGACAGAGCGTCGATACAGCGGGGACACAGCGTTACACAGCGTGGTACACAGTTGTGGACACAACGGGACACAGTGGGGGCACAGCCGGACACAGCGGGACACAGTGGGACACAGCAGGGACAAAGCGTGAGACTCAGCGGGGTACAGAGAGGGAGACAGCAGGGGACACAGCGAGGAAACAGCGGGACACAGTGGTGACACAGCGGGGACTCAGCGGGGGACACAGCGGGACACAGCGGGGGACACAGCAGGACACAGCGGGGGACACTGCGGGACACAGTGTGGGACAGAGCGTGGGACACAGCGAGACACAGCGGGGACAAAGCTGGACACAGCGAGGTACACAGAGGGACAAGCGGGGAAACAGCGTGACACAAAAGGACACAGCGCGACACAGCAGGGGACACAGCGAGGACACAGTGGCACACAGTGGGGGACACAGCAAGGACAGAGCGGGACACAGCGGGGGACACAGCGGGACATAGCGGGGGACACAGCGGGGGACACAGCGGGACACAGCGGGACACAGCGGGGGACACAGGAAGGACACAGCGGGACACAGCGGGGGCCAGAGCGAGGACACATTGGGACACAGAGGGGACACAGCGGGACTCAGCGGGGGACGCAGCAGTACACAGCGGGACACAGCGGGACACAGCGGGGACACAGCAGGAACACAGCGGGGGACACAGCGGGAAACAGCGGGGGACACAGAGGGGTACACAGCGGGACACAGCGAGGAAAAAAGCGAGGCCACAGCAGAACACAGTGTGGGACACAGCTAGGACACAGCGGGACACAGCGTGGGACACAGCGAGGACACAGCGGGACACAGCGGGACACAGCGGCGACAAAGCAGTAGACACAGCGGGACACACTGGCGGACACGACGGGACATGGCTGGGGACACAGGGAGGACACAGCGGGACCCAGTGGGACCCAGCGTCGATACAGCGGGGACACAGCGGGACACAGCGAGGTACACAGCTGGGGACACAATGGGACACAGCGGGGGTCACAGCGAGGACACAGCGGGACACAGCGGGACACTGCGGGAACATAGCGGGACACAGCGGGGGACACAGCGGAACACAGCGGGACACAGCTGGGACCATAGCGGGGACACAGCGGGATACAGCGGGGGACACAGGGAGGACACAGCGTGACACAGCAGAACAAAGCGGGGGACAAAGTGGGAGACAACGGGGGACACAGCGAGGACACAGCAGGACACAGCGGGACACAGCGGGGACAAAGCAGTAGACACAGCGGGACACAGTGGCAGACACGGCGGGACATAGCTGGGGACACAGGGAGGACACAGCGGGACCCAGTTGGACCCAGCGTCGATACAGCGTGGACACAGAGGGACACAGCGAGGTACACAGCTGGGGACACAACGGGACACAACGGGGGACACAGCAAGGACACAGCGGGACAAAGCGGGACACTGCGGGAACATAGCGGGACACAGCGGGGTACATAGCGGGACACAGCGGGACACAGCTGGGGACATCGCGGGGACACAGCGGGACACAGCCGGGGAAACAGCGAGGACATAGCGTGACACAGTGGGGAAACAGCGGGGGACAAAGCGGGAGACAGTGGGGGACACAGCGAGGACACAGCAGGACATAGCGGCCACAAACAGGGGACTCAGCGGTGGACACAGCGGGGGACAAAGAGGGACACCACGGGACACAGTGTGACACAGTGGGACACAGCAGGACACTGCGGGGACACAGCAGGACAAAGCGGGGGACACAGCAGGACACAGCGGGCACACAGCGGGGACACATCGGGACACAGCGGGGACAGAGTTGGGACACAGCGGGGGACACAGCGGGAGACAAAGAGGGACACCACGGAACACAGCGGGACACAGCAGGAAAGAGCAGTGACACTGCGGGGACACAGTGGGACACAGCGGGGGACACAGTGGGACACAGAGGGGGACAGAGCGGGACACAGTGGGGGACACAGCCGGACACAGCAGGGGAAACAGTGGGGGACACATCGTGACACAGCGAGGACACAGCGGGAAAGAGCGGGACACTGCAGGGCACAGCGGGGGACACAGCGGGACACAGCGGGGGACAAAGCGAGGACACAGCGGAACACAGAGTGGGACACAGTGAGGACACAGCGGGACACAGCGGGACACAGCTGGGTCCCAGCAGTGGACACAGCGGGACACAGGGGGGGACACAGCGGGACACAGAGGGAGACACATGGAGGACTCAGCGGGACAAAGCGGGGACACAGCGGCGACTCACCGGGGGACACAGCGGGGGACAAAGCGGGACACCACAGAACACAGTGGGAAACATCGGGACACAGCGGGGAAACTGCGGGGACACAGGGAGACAAAGCGTGGGACACATAGGGACACAGCGGGGACACAGTGGGGGACACAGCGGGACACAGCGGGGAACACAGTGAGGACTCAGCGGGACCCAGCAGTACACAGCGTAGATACAGCAGGGACACAGCGTTACACAGCGTGGTACACAGTTGTGAACACAACGGGACACAATGGGCGCACAGCGAGACGCAGCGGGACACAGCGAGGACACAGCGGGACACAGCGCTTACATTGCGGGGGACACAGCGGGGGACACAGCGGGGGACACAGCCGGACACAGCGGGACACAGCGGAGGATACAGGGGGGACACAGAGGGACCCAGCGCGGGACACAGCGAGGACACATTGGGACACAACGGGGACACAGCGGGACTCAGCGGGGGACACAGCAGTACACAGCGGGACACAGCGGGACAAAGCAGGGGACACAGAGGAGTAAACAGCGGGACACTGCGGGGAACACAGCGAGGACACAGCGGGACCAAGCGGGACACAGCGTCGATACAGCGGGGACACAGCAGGACACAGCGGGGTACACAGCTGGGGACACAACGGGACACAGCGGGGGACACAGCAAGGACACAGCAGAAAACAGCGTGGGAAACAGCGAGGACACAGCAGGACACAGCAAGACACAGAGGGACACAGTGGGGACACAGCAGTAGACACAGCGGGACACAGCGGGGGACACAGCGGGACACAGCGGGGAACACAGCGAGGACACAGCGGGGACACAGCGGGGACACAGCGGGACCCAGCAGGACACAGCGGGGCACACAGCGGGACACAGCTTGGGACACAGCGGGAACACAGCAGGACACAGCGGGGGACACAGCGAGGACACAGCGGGACACAGCGGGACACAGCGTGGGACAAAGTGGGAGATAGCAGGGGACACAGCGAGGACACAGCGGGACACAGCGGCGACACATAGAGGACTCAGCGGGGGACACAGTGGGGAACAGAGCGGGACCCAGCGGGGACAAAGCGTGAGACACAGCGGTGGACAGAGCGGGAGACAGAGGCGGACACAGCGAGGACAC
Organism: Dipodomys ordii; assembly: GCF_000151885.1. Taxonomy (NCBI): domain Eukaryota; kingdom Metazoa; phylum Chordata; class Mammalia; order Rodentia; family Heteromyidae; genus Dipodomys; species Dipodomys ordii. The sequence continues at coordinate 3,730 of NW_012296978.1, forward strand.
AGCGGGACACAGCAGGGACACAAAGGTGGCTCAGGGGGGGCCACAGCGGGGGACAAAGCAGGACACCATGGAACACAGCGGGACACCGCGTGAAACAGTGGTGAACCTGCGGGGACACAGCGGGACACAGCGGGACACAGCGGGACAAAGCAGGGGACCCAGCGGGACACAGCAGGACCCAGCGGGGAAACAGCGGGGACACAGTGGGACACAGCGAGAAAACAGCGGGACACAGCAGGACACTGTGGGGCACAGCGGGGGACACAGCGGGACACAGCGGGGGACACAGGGAGGACACAGCAGAACACAGCATGGGACAAAGGGAGGACACAGCGGGAAACAGCGAGACACAGCGGGACCCAGCGGGGACCCAGCGGGGACCCAGCAGTGGACACAGAGGGACACAGCGGGGGACAAAGCGGGACACCACGGAACACAGCAGGACACAGCGTGAAACAGCGGTGAACCTGCGGGGACACAGCAGGACACAGCGGGGGACCCAGCGGGACCCAGAGGGACACAGCGGGGGACACAGTCGGACACAGCAGGGACACAGCGGGGACACAGCAGGACCCAGCAGGACACAGCGGGGGACACAGCGGGACACAGCAGGGGACACAGCAGGGACACTGTGGGACACAGTAGGACACAGCGTGGGACAAAGCAGGAGACAGCGGAGGACACAGCGAGGACACAGCTGGACACAGCGGGGACACAGAGGGGACTCAGCAGAGGACATAGAGGGGAAAAAGCGGGACACCACGTGAC
>NW_012296979.1:0-4496 GCF_000151885.1 Dipodomys ordii
CTGCTTGTGCTTGTCCTTATGCTTCTTCTTCTGGCTCTGCTTCTCCTTCTCCTTCTTTTGCTTCACCTTTTGCTTCTGTTTCTTCTGCTTTTCCTGCTTCTCCTTCTGCTTCTGCTGCTTCTCCTTCTGCATCTTCTTCTGCTTCTGCTTCTGCTTCTCCTTCTCCTTCTTCTGCTTCTCCTTCTGATTCTCCTTCTGCTTCTTCTTCTTCTGCTTTACCTGCTTCTCTTTCTGCTTCTCCTTCTGCTTCTCCTTCTGTTTCTCCTTCTCCTTCTTGTCCTTCTGCTTTTCCTTTTGCTTTTCCTACTGCTTCTGCTACAACTGCTACTGCTTCTACTTCTTCTGTTTCTTCTGCCTCTCCTTCTGCTTTTGATTCTCTTTCTGCTTCTGCTTCTCCTTCTGCTTCTCATTCTGCTTCTCCAGATTCTGATTCTTCTGCTTCTCCTGCTTCTCCTTCTGCTTCAGGTTCTGCTTCTGCTTCTTCGGATTCTTATGCTTCTGCTTCTCCTGCTTCTCCTTCTTCTGCTTCCCCTCCTTCTCTTTCTGCTTCTCCTTCTGCTTCTGCTTCTTGTCCTTCTCCTGTTTCTTCTGCTTGTTCTTCTCCTGTTTCTGCATTTCCTGCTTCTCCTTCTGCTGCTCTTTCTGTTTCTCCTGCTGCTTTTCCTTCTACTGCTCCTTCTTCTGCTTCTCTTTCTGCTTCTACTCCTGTTTCTCCTTCTCCTTCTCCTTCTAGTTCTTCTGCTTTTCCTTCTGCTTCTCCTTCTGCTTCTGAATCTTCTGCTTCTTCTACTACTGCCTCTGCTTCTTCTGTTTCTTCTGCTTCTCCTTCTGCTTTTGCTTCTCCTTCTGCTTCTGCTTCTCCTTCTGCTTCTCCAGATTCTGCTTCTTCTGCTTCTCCTGCTTCTGCTTCTTCTGCTTCTCCTGCTTCTCCTTCTGCATCTTCTTCTGCTACTGTTTCTCCTTCTCCTTCTTCTGCTTCTCCTTCTGATTCTCCTTCTGCATCTTCTTCTTCTGCTTTACCTGCTTCTCTTTCTGCTTCTCCTTCTCCTTCTCCTTCTGTTTCGCCTTCTCCTTCCTGTTTTTCTGCTTTTCCTTCTGCTTCTGCTACACCTGCTACTGCTTCTACTTCTTCTGTTTCTTCTGCTTCTCCTTCTGCTTTTGATTCTCTTTCTGCTTCTGCTTCTCCTTCTGCTTCTCCTTCTGCTTCTCCAGATTCTGCTTCTTCTGCTTCTCCTGCTTCTCCTTCTGCTTCAGGTTCACCTTCTGCTTCTTCGCATTCTTATGCTTCTGCTTCTCCTGCTTCTGCTTTTTCTGCTTTCCCTCCTTCTCCTTCTGCTTCTCCTTCTGTTTCTGCATCTCCTTCTGCTTCTGCTTCTTGTCCTTCTTGTGTTTCTTCTGCTTCTGCTTCTCCTGTTTCTGCATCTCCTGCTTCTCCTTCTGCTTCTCTTTCTGCTTCTCCTGATGCTTTTCCTTCTCCTGCTCCTTCTTCTGCTTCTCTTTCTGCTTCTCCTTCTGTTTCTCCTTCTCCTTCTCCTTCTCGTTCTTCTGCTTTTCCTTCTGCTTCTCCTTCTGCTTCTACACCTTCTACTACTGCCTCTGCTTCTTCTGTTTCTTCTGCTTCTCCTTCTGCTTTTGCTTCTCTTTCTGCTTCTGCTTCTCCTGCATCTCCAGATTCTGCTTCTTCTGCTTCTCCTGTATCTCCTTATGCTTCAGGTTCTGCTGCTGTTTCTTCGGCTTCTTCAGCGTCTGCTTCTCCTGCTGCTGCTTCTTCTGCTGCTCCTGCTTCTATTTCTGCTTTTCCTTCTGTTTCTGCTTCTCCTTCTGCTTCTGCTTCTTCTCCTTCTTATGTTTCTTCTGCTTCTGCTTCTCCTGCTTCTGCTTCTCCTGCTTCTCGTTGTGCTTCTCTTTCTGCTTCTCTTTCTGCTTCTCCTTCTCCTTCTTCAGCTTCTCCTTCTGCTTCTCCTTCTCCTTCTGCTTCAATTTCTCCTTCTGCTTCTCATTCTGCTTCTGCGTCTTCTGTTTCTTCTGCTTCTCTTGCTTCTGCTTCTCCTGCTTCTCCTACTTCTCGTGCTGCTTCTCCTTCTGCGTCTCTTCCTGCATCTGCTTATCCTTTTGCTTCTCCTACTCCTAATCCTTCTCTTTCGCCTTCTCCTTCTTGTTCTTCTGCTTGTCCTGGTGCTTCTGCTTCTGCTTATTCTACTATTTCTGTTTCTTCTGCTTCTGCTTCAGATTGTGCTTCTTCTGTTTCTCCTTCTGCTTCAGATTCTGCTTCTGCTTCTTCGGCTTCTCCTGTTTCTTCTGCTTCTGCTTCTCCTGCTTCTTCTGCTTCTCCTGCTTCTCTTTCTGCTTCTCCTTCTGCTTCTCCTTCTGCTTCTGCTTCTGCTCTGCTCTTCTCCTTCTTCTGTTTCTTTTGCTTCTGTTTCTTCTTCTTCTTCTTCTTCTGTTTCTTCTGATTCTACTTCTGCTTCTCCTTCTTCTCCTTCTCTTTCTGCTTCTTCTGATTCTCCTGCTTCTCCTTCTTGTTCTCCTTCTCTTTCTGCTTCTCTTTCTGCTTCTGCTTCTCCTTCTGCTGCTCCTTCTCCTTCTCCTTCTTCTGCTTCTCCCACTACTTCTGCTTCTGCTTCTTTTGCTTATTCTTTTTCTTCTGCTTCAGCTTCTCCTGCTTCTGCTTCTTCTCCTTCTACTGCTTCTCCTTATACTTCTCCTTATGCTTCTCCTTATGCTTCTCCTTATGCTGCTGCTCCTTCTTCTTCTTCTCTTTCTTCTGCTTCTGCTTTTCCTGCCTCTTTTGCTTCCACTGCTTCTCTTTCTGCTTCTTGTCCTTCTCCTGTTTCTTCTCCTTCTGCTTCTCCTGCTTCTGCTTCTTCTGCTTTTCCTGCTTCTCTTTCTTCTTCTCCTTCTGCTTCTCCTGCTTCTGCTCCTTCTCCTTCTTCTTTTTGTTCTTCTTCTGCTTCTCCCGCTTGTGCTTCTTCTGCTTCTCCTGCTTCTCGTTCAGCTTCTCTTCGTCGGCTTCTCTTTCTATTTCTGCTTCTGCTTCCTCTGATTCTGATTCTTCTCCTTCTTCTTCTCCTTCTGCTTCTGCGTCTTCTGCATTTCCTGCTTCTCTTTCTGCATCTCCTTCTGCTTGTGCTTTTCCTTCTGCGTCTTCTGCTCTGGCTTCTCCTTCTCCTTCTTCTGCTTCTCCGTCTGCTTCTGCTTCTTCTGCTTCTCCTGCTTCTCTTTCTGCTTCTCATTCTGCTTCTGCTTCTACTTCTGCTTCTGGTTCTGCTCTTCTCCTTCTTCTCTTTCTATTGCTTCTGTTTCTTCTGCTTCTTCTTCTTTTTTTCTTCTGATTCTACTTCTGCTTCTCCTTCTTCTCCTCTTTCTGCTTCTACTTCTGCTTCTTTTGATTATACTGCTTCTCCTTCTGTTTCTCCTTCTCGTTCCTCTGCTATTCCTTCTGCTTCTCTTTCTGCTTCTGCATCTTCAGCTTCTTCTGCTACTGATTCTGCTTCTTCTGTTTCTTCTGCATCTCCTTCTGCTTTTGCTTCTCTTTCTGCTTCTGCTTCTCCTTCTGGTTCTCCTTCTTCTCCAGATTCTGCTTCTTCTGCTTCTCCTGCTTCTCCTTCTGCTTCAGGTTCTGCTTCTGCTTCTTCAGCTTCTTCTGCTTCTATTTCTGCTTCTCCTTCTGTTTCTGCTTCTCTTTCTGCTTCTGCTTTTTATCCTTCTTCTATTTCTTTAGATTCTGCTTCTCCTGCTTCTCCTTCTGTTTCTCTTTATGCTTCTCCTTCTGCTTCTCCTTCTTCTGCTTCTACTTCTGCTTCTGCTTCTCCTTCTGCATCTTCTTCTGTTTCAATTTCTCCTTCTTCTGCTTTTCATTCTGCTTCGGCTTCTCCTGCTTCTGCTCCTTCTGCTTCTCCTGCTTCTCCTTCTCCTTCTCTTTCTGCTTCTGCTTATCCTTCTGTTTCTCCTACTCCTAATCCTTCTCTTTCTCCTTCTCCTTCTTCTTCTTCTGCTTCTCCTGCTGCTTCTTCTTCTGCTTCTTCTGCTTTTTCTGTTTCTTCTTCTTCTGCTTCAGCTTCTGCTTCTTCTGCTTCTCCTTCTGCTTCTCCTTCTGCTTCTGCTCTTCTCCTTCTGTTTCTGCTTCTCCTGCTTCTTCTTCTTCTGCTTCTCCTACTTCTCCTTCTGCTTCTCCGTCTCCTTCTCCTTCTCCTTCAATTTCTCCTTCTTGTGCTTCTCATTCTGCTTCTGCTTCTGCTTCTCCTGCTTCTGCTTCTTCTGTTTCTCCTTCTGCTTCTCCTTCTGCTTCTCTTTCTGATTCTTATTCTGCTTCTGCTCTTCCTACTCCTAATCCTTCTCTTTCTCCTTCTTCTTCTGCTTCTCGTTCTGCTTCTGCTTCTTCTGCTTGTTCGGTTTCTTCTGCTTCTGCTTTTCCAGCTTCTGCTGCTTCTGCTTCTCCTTCTGCTTCAAGTTCTCCTTCTGATTCTTCGCTTCTTCTGTTTCTTCTGCTTCTGCTT
>NW_012296980.1:0-4495 GCF_000151885.1 Dipodomys ordii
GCTTCTCCTTTGCATCTTCTTCTGTTCTGCTTCTCCATTCATCTGCTTCTCATCTGATTCTCATTCTGCTTCTCTTCTCTCTGCTTTACATGCTTCTCTTCTGCTTCTCCTTCTGCTTCTCCTTAAGTTTCTCCTGCTCCTTCATGTTCTTCTGCTTTTCCTTCTGCTTCTGCTAAAACTGCTACTGCTTCTACTTCTTCTGTTTCTTCTGCTTCTCCTTCTGCTTTTGATTCTCTTTCTGCTTCTGCTTCTCCTTCTGCTTCTCATTCTGCTTCTCCAGATTCTGATTCTTCTGCTTCTCCTGCTTCTCCTTCTGCTTCAGGTTCTGCTTCTGCTTCTTCGGATTCTTATGCTTCTGCTTCTCATGCTTCTGCTTCTTCTGCTTCCCCTCCTTCTCTTTCTGCTTCTCCTTCTGCTTCTTCTTCTTGTCCTTCTCCTGTTTCTTCTGCTTGTTCTTCTCCTGTTTCTGCATCTCCTGCTTCTCCTTCTGTTTTTTTTCTGCTTCTCTTTCTGCTTCTCCTGCTTCTTTTCCTTCTCCTGCTCCTTCTTCTGCTTCTCTTTCTGCTTCTCCTTCTGTTTCTCCTTCTCCTTCTCGTTCTTCTGCTTTTCCTTCTGCTTCTCCTTCTGCTTCTACATCTTCTGCTACTGCCTCTGCTTCTTCTGTTTCTTCTGCTTCTCCTTATGCTTCTCCTTCTGCTTTTGCCTCTCTTTCTGCTTCTGCTTCTCCTTCTGCTTCTCCAGATTCTGCTTCTTCTGCTTCTCCTGTATCTCCTTATGCTTCAGGTTCTGCTTCTGTTTCTTCGGCTTCTTCTGCTTCTGCTTCTCCTGCTGCTGCTTCTTCTGCTGCTCCTGCTTCTATTTCTGCTTTTCCTTCTGTTTCTGCTTCTCCTTCTGCTTCTGCTTCTTCTACTTCTTATGTTTCTTCTGCTACTGCTTCTCCTGCTTCTGCTTCTCCTGCTTCTCGTTGTGCTTCTCTTTCTGCTTCTCTTTCTGCTTCTCCTTCTCCTTCTCTTTCTCCTTTTTCTGCTTCTGCTTCTGCTTCTGCTTCAATTTCTCCTTCTGCTTCTCATTCTGCTTCTGCGTCTTCTGTTTCTTCTGCTTCTCTTGCTTCTGCTTCTCCTGCTTCTCCTACTTCTCGTGCTGCTTCTCCTTCTGCGTCTCTTTCTGCTTCTGCTTATCCTTTTGCTTCTCCTACTCCTAATCCTTCTCTTTCGCCTTCTCCTTCTTGTTCTTCTGCTTGTCCTGGTGCTTCTGCTTCTGCTTATTCTACTATTTCTGTTTCTTCTGCTTCTGCTTCAGATTGTGCTTCTTCTGTTTCTCCTTCTGCTTCAGATTCTGCTTCTGCTTCTTCGGCTTCTCCTGTTTCTTCTGCTTCTGCTTCTCCTGCTTCTTCTGCTTCTCCTGCTTCTCTTTCTGCTTCTCCTTCTGCTTCTGCTTCTCCTTCTGCTTCTGCTTCTGCTCTTCTCCTTCTTCTGTTTCTTTTGCTTCTGTTTCTTCTGCTTCTTCTTCTTCTGTTTCTTCGGATTCTACTTCTGCTTCTCCTTCTTCTCCTTCTCTTTCTGCTTCTTCTGATTCTCCTGCTTCTCCTTCTTGTTCTCCTTCTGTTTCTGCTTCTCTTTCTGCTTCTCCTTCTGTTTCTCCTACTCCTTCTCCTTCTCGTTCTTCTGCTTTTCCTTCTGCTTCTCCTTCTGCTTCTGCATCTTCTGCTTCTTCTGCTACTGCCTCTGCTTCTTCTGTTTCTTCTGCTTCCCCTTCTGCTTCTCCTTCTGCTTTTGCTTCTCTTTCTGCTTCTCCAAATTCTGCTTCTTCTGCTTCTCCTGCTTCTCCTTCTGCTTCAGGTTCTGCTTCTGCTTTTTCGGCTTCTTCTGCTTCTGCTTCTCCTGCTGCTGCTTCATCTGCTTCTCCTGCGTCTTTTCTGCTTTTCCTTCTGTTTCTGTTTCTCCTTCTGCTTCTTCTCCTTCCTATGTTTCTTCTGCTTCTGCTTCTCCTGCTTCAGCTTCTTCTGCTTCTCCTGCTTCTCCTTCTCCTTCTCCTTCTCTTTCTGCTTCAGCTTATCCTTCTGTTTCTCCTACTCCTAATCCTTCTCTTTCTCCTTCTCCTTCTTCTTCTTCTGCTTCTCCTGCTGCTTCTTCTTCTGCTTCTTCTGCTTTTTCTGTTTCTTCTGTTTCTTTTGCTTCTGCTTCTCACGCTCTGCTTCTTCTGCTTCTCCTGCTTCTCGTTCTGCTTCTCTTCGTCGGCTTCTCTTTCTACTTCTCCTTCTGCTCCTTCTGCTTCTGCTTCTTCTGCTTCTCCTGCTACTCCTTCTGCATCTCCTTCTGCTTGTGCTTTTCCTTCTGCTTCTTCTTCTGCTTCTGCTTCTCCTTCTTCTGCTTCTCCGTCTGTTTCTGCTTCTTCTGTTTTTCCTGCTTCTCCTTCTGCTTCTCATTCTTCTTCTCCTTCTGTTTCTCCTTCTCGTTATTCTGCTATTCCTGCTGCTTCTCTTTCTGCTTCTCCTTCTGCTTTTGCTTCTCTTTCTGCTTCTACTTCTCCTTCTGGTTCTCCTTCTTCTCCAGATTCTGCTTCTTCTGCTTCTCCTTCTGCTTCAGGTTCTGCTTCTGCTTCTTAAGCTTCTATTTCTGCTTCTCCTTCTGTTTCTGCTCCTCTTTCTGCTTCTGCTTTTTATCCTTCTTCTATTTCTTTTGATTCTGCTTCTCCTGCTTCTGTTCTCCTGCTTCTCTTTGTGTTTCTCTTTATGCTTCTCCTTCTGCTTCTCCTTCTTCTGCTTCTACTTCTGCTTCTGCTTCTGCTTCTCCTTCTGCATCTTCTTCTGTTTCAATTTCTCCTTCTTCTGCTTTTCATTCTGCTTCTGCTTCTCCTGCTTCTGCTTCTTCTGCTTCTCCTTCTCCTTCTCTTTCTGCTTCTGCTTATCCTTCTGTTTCTCCTACTCCTAATCCTTCTCTTTCTCCTTCTCCTTCTTCTTCTTCTGCTTCTCCTGCTGCTTCTTTTTCTGCTTCTTCTGCTTTTTCTGTTTCTTCTTCTTCTGCTTCAGCTTCTGCTTCTTCTGCTTCTCCTTCTGCTTCTGCTCTTCTCCTTCTGTTTCTTCTGTTTCTGCTTCTCCTGCTTCTTCTTCTTCTTCTGCTTCTCCTACTTCTCCTTCTGCTTCTCCGTCTCATTCCCCTTCTCCTTCAATTTCTCCTTCTTGTGCTTCCCATTGTGCTTCTGCTTCTTCTTCTCCTGCTTCTGCTTCTTCTGTTTCTCCTTCTGCTTCTCCTTCTGCTTCTCTTTCTGCTTCTTATTCTGCTTCTGCTCCTCCTACTCCTAATCCTTCTATTTCTCCTTCTTCTTCTTCTGCTTCTCGTCCTGCCTCTGCTTCTTCTGCTTGTTCTGTTTCTTCTGCTTCTGCTTTTCCAGCTTCTGCTGCTTCTGCTTCTCCTTCTGCTTCAGGTTCTCCTTCTGGTTCTTGGGCTTCTTCTGTTTCTTCTGCTTCTGCTTCTCCTGCTACTGCTTCTTCTACTTCTCTTTCTGCTTCTCCTTCTGCTTCTGCTTCTCCTTCTGCTCCTTCTCCTTCTTCTGTTTCTTCTTCTTCTTCTTCTTCTTCTTCTTCTTCTTCTTCTTCTTCTTCTTCTTCTTCTTCTTCTTCTTCTTCTGCTTCTCCCGCTTCTGCTTCATCTGCTTCTCCTGCTAGTCATTCTCCTTCTCCTTCTCCTTCTTCTGCTTCTCTTTCTGCTTCTGCTTCTGCTTCTTCTGATTCTCCAACTTCTCCTTCTTCTTCTCCTTCTGTTTCTGCTTCTCTTTCTGCTTCTGCATCTCCTTCTGCTTCACCTTCTGCTGCTCTTTCTCCTTCTTCTGTTTCTCCCTCTGCTTCTGCTTCTTATGCTTCTTCTTTATCTTCTGCTTCTGCTTCTCCTGCTTCTGCTTCTTATGCTTCTACTGCTTCTTCTGCTTCTGCTTCTTCTGCTTCTACTTCTCTTTGTGCTTCTGCTTCTCCTGCTTGTTTTTCTGCTTCTTCTGCTGCTTCTCCTTCTGCTGCTTCTTCTACTTCTCCTTCTGCTTCTCTTTTTGCTTCTCCTTCTGCTTCTGCTTCTGCTTCTTCTGTTTCTCCTGCCTGAATTCCTTGTTCTACTTCTTCTGCTGCTTCTTCTTCTGCTTCTGCTTCTACTTCTTCTTCTGATTCTGCTTCTTCTGCTTCTTCTCTTTCGGCTTCTCCTGCTTCTGCTTCTTGTGCTTCTCCTGCTTCTCTTTCTGCTTCTCATTCCGCTTCTGCTTCTCCATCTGCTTCTGCTTCTCCTCCTTCTCCTTCTCCTACTTCTGCTTCTCCTTCAGCTTCTGCTTCTTCTGCTTCTCCTGCTTCTCCTTCTGCATCTCCTTCTGCTTGTGCTTCTCCTTATGCTTCTTCATCTGCCTCTACATTCTCCTTCTCCTTCTTTTGCTTCTCCTTTTGCTTCTGCTTATTCTGCTTATACTGCTTCTCCTTCTGCTTCTGCTTCTCCTTCTGCATCTTCTTCTGCTTCTGCTT
>NW_012296981.1:0-4495 GCF_000151885.1 Dipodomys ordii
TCTCGTTCTGCTTCTCTTTCTGCTTCTCTTTCTGCTTCTCCTTCTCCTTCTACTTCTTCTGCTTCTCCTTCGGCTTCTGCTTCTCCTTCTGCTTCTGCTTCAATTTCTCCTTCTGCTTCTTATTCTGCTTCTGCGTCCTCTGTTTCTTCTGCTTCTCCTGCTTCTCCTCCTTCTCGTGCTGCTTCTCCTTCTGCGTCTCTTTCTGCTTCTGCTTATCCTTTTGCTTCTCCTACTCCTAACCTTCTCTATAGCCTTCTCCTTCTGGTTCTCCTGCTGCTTCTGCTTATTCTACTCTTTCTGTTTCTTCTGCTTCTGCTTCAGATTGTGCTTCTTCTGTTTCTCCTTCTGCTTCAGATTCTGCTTCTGCTTCTTCGGCTTCTCCTGTTTCTTCTGCTTCTGCTTCTCCTGCTTCTTCTGCTACTCCTGCTTCTCTTTCTCCTTCTCCTTCTGCTTCTCCTTCTTCTTCTGCTTCTGCTCTTCTCCTTCTTCTGTTTCTTTTGCTTCTGATTCTTCTTCTTCTTCTTCTTCTGTTTCTTCTGATTCTACTTCTGCTTCTCCTTCTTCTCCTTCTCTTTCTGCTTCTACTTCTGCTTCTTATGATTTTCCTGCTTCTCCTTCTTGTTCTCCTTCTGTTTCTGCTTCTCTTTCTGCTTCTGATTCTCCTTCTGCTGCTCCTTCTCCTTCTCCTTTTTCTGCCTCCCCCACTGCTTCTACTCCTGCTTCTTTTGTTTATTTTTTTCTTCTGCTTCTGCTTCTCCTGCTTCTGCTTCTTCTGCTTCTACTGCTACTCCTTATGCTTCTCCTTCACCTTCTTCTTCTTCTTCTTCTTCTTCTTCTTCTTCTTCTTCATCTTCTTCTTCTTCTTCTTCTTCTTACTATTTCTTCTTCTTCTTCTTCTTCTTCTTCTTCTCTTTCTTCTGCTTCTGCTTTTCCTGCTTCTTCTGGTTCTACTGCTTCTCTTTCTGCTACTCATTCTGCTTCTGCTTCTCCTATTGCTTCTGCTGCTCTTCCTTCTCTTTCTCCTACTTCTACTTCTTCTTCTTCTTCTGCTTCTTCTGCTTCTCCTGCTTCTCCTTCTGCATCTCCTTCTGCTTGTGCTTGTCCTTATGCTTATTCTTCTGTTTCTGCTTCACCTTCTGCTTTTTCTGCTTCTCCTTCTGATTCTCCTTCTGCTTCTGCTTCTGTTTCTCCATCTTCTTCTCGTTCTTCTGCTTTTCCTTCTGCTTCTCCTTCTACTTCTGCTGCAACTGCTACTGCTTCTTCTGTTTCTTCTGCTCCTCCTTCTGCTTTTGATTCTCTTTCCGCTTCTGCTTCTCCTTCAGCTTCTCATTCTGCTTCTCCATATTCTGCTTCTTCTGCTTCCCCTGCTTCTCCTTCTGCTTCAGGTTCTGCTTCTGCTTCTTCGGATTCTTATGCTTCTGCTTCTCCTGCTTCTGCTTCTTCTGCTTCCCCTTCTTCTGTTTCTTCTGCTTCTCCTTCTGCTTTTGCTTCTCTTTCTGCTTCTGCTTCTCCTTCTGCTTCTCCAGATTCTGCTTCTTCTGCTTCTCCTGCTTCTCCTTCTGCTTCAGGTTCTGCTTCTGCTTCTTCGGCTTCTTCTGCTTCTGCTTCTCCTGCTGCTGCTTCTTCTGCTTCTCCTGCTTCTCTTTCTGCTTTTCCTTCTGTTTCTGCTTCTCCTTCTGCTTCTTCTTCTTCTTCTGTTTCTTCTGCTTCTGCTTCTCCTGCTACTGCTTCTCCTGCTTCTCGTTCTGCTTCTCTTTCTGCTTCTCCTTCTCCTTCTTCTGCTTCTCCTTCTGCTTCTCCTTCTGCTTCTGCTTCAATTTCTCCTTCTGCTTCTCATTCTGCTTCTGCGTCTTCTGTTTCTTCTGCTTCTCCTGCTTCTGCTTCTCCTGCTTCTCCTACTTCTCGTGCTGCTTCTCCTTCTGCGTCTCTTTCTGCTTCTGCTTATCCTTTTGCTTCTCCTACTCCTAATCCTTCTCTTTCGCCTTCTCCGTCTTCTTCTTCTGCTTCTCCTGCTGCTTCTGCTTCTGCTTATTCTACTATTTCTGTTTCTTCTGCTTCTGCTTCAGATTGTGCTTATCTGTTTCTCCTGCTTCAGATTCTGCTTCTGCTTCTTCGGCTTCTCCTGTTTCTTCTGATTCTGCTTCTTTTTCTTCTGCTTCTCTTTCTGCTTCTCCTTTCCTTCTGCTTCTCCTTCTGCTTCTTCTTCTGCTCTTCTCCTTCTTCTGTCTCTTTTGCTACTGTTTCTTCTTCTTCTTCTTCTACTGTTTCTTCTGATTCTATTTCTGCTTGTCCTTCTTCTCCTCTTTCTGCTTCTACTTCTACTTCTTCTGATTCTCCTGTTTCTCGTTCTTCTTCTCCTTCTGTTTTTGCTTCTCTTTCTGCTTCAACTTCTCCTTCTGCTGCTCCTTCTCCTTCTTCTCCTTCTCCCACTGCTTCTGCTTCTGCTTCTTTTTCTTTTTCTTTTTCTTCTGCTTCTGCTTCTCCTGCTTCTGCTTCTTCTGCTTCTACTGCTTCCCCTTATGCTTCTCCTTATGCTTCTCCTTATGCTTCAGGTTCTGCTTCTGCTTCTTGTCCTTCTCCTGTTTCTTCTGCTTCTGCTTCTCCTGTTTCTGCATCTCCTGCTTCTCCTTCTGCTGCTCTTTCTGCTTCTCCTGCTGCTTTTCCTTCTCCTGCTCCTTCTTCTGCTTCTCTTTCTTCTTCTCCTTCTGTTTCTCCTTCTCCTTCTCCTTCTCGTTCTTCTGCTTTTCCTTCTGCTTCTCCTTCTGCTTCTGCATCTTCTGCTTCTTCTGCTACTGCCTCTGCTTCTTCTGTTTCTTCTGCTTCTCCTTCTGCTTTTGCTTCTCTTTCTGCTTCTGCTTCTCCTTCTGCTTCTCCAGGTTCTGCTTCCTCTGCTTCTCCTGCTTCGCCTTCTGCTTCAGGTTCTGCTTCTGCTTCTTCGGCTTCTTCTGCTTCTGCTTCTCCTGCTGCTGCTTCTTCTGCTTCTCCTGCTTCTCTTTCTGCTTTTCCTTCTGTTTCTGCTTCTCCTTCTGCTTCTGCTTCTTCTCCTTCTTCTGTTTCTTCTCCTTCTGCTTCTCCTGCTTCTGCTTCTCATGCTTCTCGTTCTGCTTCTCTTTCTGCTTCTCCTTCTCCTTCTTTTGCTTCTCCTTCTCCTTCTGCTTCTCCTTCTGCTTCTGCTTCAATTTCTCTTTCTGCTTCTCATTCTGCTTCTGCGTCTTCTGTTTCTTCTGCTTCTCCTGCTTCTGCTTCTTCTGCTTCTCCTACTTCTCGTGCTGCTTCTCCTTCTGCTTCTCTTTCAGCTTCTGCTTATCGTTTTGCTTCTCCTACTCCTAATCCTTCTCTCTCGCCTTCTCCGTCTTCTTCTTCTGCTTCTCCTGCTGCTTCTGCTTCTGCTTATTCTACTATTTCTGTTTCTTCTGCTTCTGCTTCAGATTGTGCTTCTTCTGTTTCTCCTTCTGCTTCAGATTCTGCTTCTGCTTCTTAGGCTTCTCCTGTTTCTCTTTCTGCTTCTCCTTCTGCTTCTGCTTCTCCTTCTGCATCTGCTTCTGCGCTTCTCCTTCTTCTGTTTCTTTTGCTTCTGTTTCTTCTGCTTCTTCTTCTTCTGTTTCTTCTGATTCTACTTCTGCTTCTCTTTCTTTTCTTTCTGCTTCTACTTCTGCTTCTTCTGATTCTCCTGCTTCTCCTTCTTGTTCTCCTTCTGTTTCTGCTTCTCTTTCTGCTTCTGCTTCTCTTTCTGCTGCTCCTTCTCCTTCTCCTTCTTCTGCTTCTCCCACTGCTTCTGCTTCTGCTTCATTTGCTTATTCTTTATCTTCAGCTTCTCCTGTTTCTGCTTCTTCTGCTTCTACTACTTCGCCTTATGCTTCTCCTTCTTCTTCTTCTTCTTCTTCTTCTTCTTCTTCTTCTTCTTCTTCTTCTTCTTCTTCTTCTTCTTCTTCTTCTTCTTCTTCTTCTTCTTCTTCTTCTTCTTCTTCTACTTCTTCTTCTTCTCTATCGTCTGCTTCTGCATTTCCGGCTTCTTCTGCTTCTACTGTTTCTCTTTCTGCTTCTCATTCTGCTTCTGCTTCTCCTTCTGCTTCTCCTATTCCTTCTGCTGCCCTTCCTTCTCATTCTCCTTCTCCTACTTCTGCTTCTCTTGCTTTTGCTTCTTCTGCTTCTCCTGCTTCTCCTTCTGCATCTCCTTCTGCTTCTGCTTCTCCTTCTGCTGCTTCTTCTGCTTCTGCACCTCCTTCTGTTTCTCCTTCTGCTTCTCCTTCTGCTGCTCCTTCTGCTTCTCGTTCTGCTTCTGATTCTCCTTCTGCTCTTCCTACTCCCAATCCTTCTCTTTCTCCTTCTCCTTCTTCTTCTTCTACTTCTCGTTCTGCTTCTGCTTCTGCTTCTTCTGCTTGTACTGTTTCTTCTGCTTCAGGTCCTTCTTCTGCTTCTTTGGCTTCTTCTGATTCTTCTGCTTCTGCTTCTCCTGCTACTGCTTCTTCTGCTTCTCTTTCTGCTTCTCCTTCTG
>NW_012296982.1:0-4494 GCF_000151885.1 Dipodomys ordii
TCTCTTTCTGCTTCTGCTTATCCTTCTGTTTCTCCTACTCCTAATACTTCTCGTTCTCCTTCTCCTTCTTCTTCGCTTCTCCGCTGCTTCTTCTTCTGCTTCTTCTGCTTTTTCTGTTTCTTCTTCTTCAGCTTCTGCTTCTTCTGCTTCTCATTCTGCTTCTGGTTCTCCTTCTGCTTCTGCTCTTCTCCTTCTTCTGTTTCTTCTGCTTCTGCTTCTCCTGCTTCTTCTTCTTCTGCTTCTCCTACTTCTCTTTCTGCTTCTCCGTCTCCTTCTCCTTCTCTTTCAATTTCTCCTTCTTGTGCTTCTTATTCTGCTTCTGCTTCTCCTGTTTCTGCTTCTTCTGTTTCTCCTTCTGCTTCTCTTTCTGCTTCTAATTATGCTTTTGCTCCTCCTACTCCTACTCCTTCTCTTTCTCCTTCTTCTTCTTCTTCTTCTCGTTCTACTTTTGCTACTGCTTCTTCTGCTTGTTCTATTTCTTCTGCTTCTGCTTTTCCAGCTTCTGCTGCTTCTGCTTCCCCTTCTGCTTCTGCTTCTCCTTCTGCTTCTTGGGCTTCTTCTGTTTCTTCTGCTTCTGCTTCTCCTGCTACTGCTTCTTCTGCTTCTCTTTCTGCTTCTCCTTCTGCTTCTGCTTCTCCTTCTGCTCCTTCTCCTTCTTCTGTTTCTTCTTCTGCTGCTGCTTCTCCCGCTTCTGCTTCTTCTGCTTCTCCTGCTTGTCCTTCTGCTTCTGCTTCTCCTTCTCCTTCTTCTGCTTCTCTTTCTGCTTCTGCTTCTTCTGATTCTCCAACTTCTCCTTCTCCTTCTCCTTCTGTTTCTGCTTCTCTTTCTCCTTCTGTATCTCCTTCTGCTTCACCTTCTGCTGCTCCTTCTCCTTCTTCTGTTTCTCCCTCTGCTTCTGCTTCTGCATCTTATGCTTCTTTATTTCTTCTGCTTCTGCTTCTCCTGCTTCTGCTTATTATGCTTCTACTGCTTCTTCTTCTGCTTCTGCTTCTTCTGCTTCTACTTCTCTTTCTGCTTCTGCTTCTCCTGCTTGTTTTTCTGCTTCTTCTACTGCTTCTCCTTCTGCTGCTTCTTCTACTTCTCTTTCTGCTTCTCTTTTTGCTTCTCTTTCTGCTTCTGCTTCTGATTCTTCTGTTTCTCCTGCCTGAATTTCTGGTTATACTTCTTCTGCTGCTTCTCCTTCTGCTTCTGCTTCTCCTTGTGCTTCAGTTTCTGCTTCTTCTACTTCTTCTTTTTGGCTTCTCCTGCTTCTGCATCTTGTGCTTCTCCTGCTTCTCTTTCTGCTTCTCATTCCGCTTCTGCTTGTCCTTCTGCTTCTCCTTCTGCTTCTGCTTCAATTTCTCCTTCTGCTTCTCATTCTGCTTCTGCGTCTTCTGTTTCTTCTGCTTCTCCTGCTTCTCCTAATTCTCGTGCTTCTTCTCCTTCTGCGTCTCTTTCTGCTTCTGATTATCCTTTTGCTTCTCCTACTGCTAATCCTTCTCTTTCGAATTCTCCGTCTTCTTCTTCTGCTTCTCCTGCTGCTTTTGCTTCTGCTTATTCTACTATTTCTGTTTCTGCTGATTCTGCTTCAGATTGTGCTTCTTCCATTTCTCCTTCTGCTTCAGATTGTGCTTCTGCTTCTTCGGCTTTTCCTGTTTTTTCTGCTTCTGCTTCTCCTGCTTCTTCTGCTTCTCCTGCTTCTCTTTCTGTTTCTCCTTTTGCTTCTGCTTTTCTTTTTGCTTCTGCTTCTGCTCTTCTCCTTCTTCTGTTTGTTTTGCTTCTTCTTCTTCTTCTTCTGTTTCTTCTCATTCTACTTCTGCTTCTCCTTCTTCTCCTTCTCTTTCTCCTTTTGCTTCTGCTTCTTCTGCTCCTCTTGCTTCTCCTTCTGCATCTTCTCCTGCTTCTGCTTCTCCTTCTGCTGCTTCTTCTGCTTCTGCTTCTCCTTCTGCGTCTTCTGCTTCTCCTTCTGCTTCTGCTTCTGTTTCTCCTTCTTCTCGTTCTCCTGCTTTTAATTCTGCTTCTCCTTCTGCTTCTGCTGCAACTGCTTCTGCTTCTGCTTCTTCTGTTTCTTCTGCTTCTCCTTCTGCTTTTGATTCTCTTTCTGCTTCTGCTTCTCCTTCAGCTTGTCATTCTGCTTCTCCAGATTCTGCTTCTTCTGCTTCTCCTGCTTCTCCTTCTGCTTCAGGTTCTGCTTCTGATTCTTCGGATTCTTATGCTTCTGCTTCTCCTGCTTCTGCTTCTTCTGCTTCCCCTCCTTCTCTTTCTGCTTCTCCTTCTGTTTCTGCTTCTCCTTCTGCTTCTGCTTCTTGTCCTTCTCCTGTTTCTTCTGCTTCTGCTTCTCCTGCTTCTGCTTTTCCTGCTTCTCTTTCTGCTTCTCCTTCTGCTCCTGCTTCTCCTTCGCCTTCTGCTCCTTCTCCTTCTTCTGTTTCTTCTTCTTCTGCTTCTCCCGCTTCTCGTTCTGCTTCTCTTCGTCGGCTTCTCTTCCTACTTCTGCTTCTGCTTCTTCTGCTTCTGCCTCTTCTCTTTAGTTCTTCTCCTTCTCCTTCTGCTTCTTCTCCTTCTCCTGCTTCTCCTTCTGCATCTCCTTCTACTTGTGCTTTTCCTTCTGCTTCTTCTTCTGCTTCTGAACTCCTTCTCCTTCTTCTGCTTCTCCGTCTGCTTCTGCTTCTTCTGCTTTTCCTGATTCTCTTTCTGCTTCTCCTTCTGCTTCTCCTTCTGTTTCTCCTTCTCGTTCTTCTGCTATTTCTTATGCTTCTTTTTCTTCTTCTACATCTTCAGCTTCTTCTGCTACTTCTTGTGTTTCTTCTGCTTCTCCTTCTGATTTTGCTTCTCTTTCTGCTTCTGCTTCTCCTTCTGCTTCTGCAGATTCTGCTTCTTCTGCTTCTTCTTCTGCTTCAGGTTCTGCTTCTGCTTCTTCGGATTCTTATGCTTCTGCTTCACCTGCTTCTGCTTCTTCTGCTTCCCCTCCTTCTCTTTCTGCTTCTCCTTCTGTTTCTGCTTCTCCTTCTCCTTCTGCTTCTTCTCCTTCTTCTGTTTCTTCTGCTTCTGCTTCTCCTGCTTCTGCTTCTCCTGCTTCTCGTTCTGCTTCTCTTTCTGCTTTTCTTTCTGCTTCTCCTTCTCCTTCTTTTTCTTCTCCTTCTGCTTCTGCTTCAATTTCTCCTTCTGCTTCTCATTCTGCTTCTGCGTCTTCTGTTTCTTCTGCTTCTCCTGCTTCTGCTTCTCCTGCTTCTCCTACTTTTCGTGCTGCTTTTTCTTCTGCGTCTCTTTCTCCTTCTGCTTATCCTTTTGCTTCTCCTACTCCTAATCCTTCTCTCTCGCCTTCTCCGTCTTCTTCTTCTGCTTCTCCTGCTGCTTCTGCTTCTGCTTATTCTACTATTTCTGATTCTTCTGCTTCTGCTTCAGATTGTGCTTCTTCTGTTTCTCCTTCTGCTTCAGATTCTGCTTCTGCTTCTTCGGATTCTTCTGTTTCTTCTGCTTCTGCTTCTCCTGCTTCTTCTGCGTCTCCTCCTTCTCCTTCTCCTACTTCTGCTTCTCCTTCTGCTTTTGCTTCTTCTGCTTCTCCTGCTTCTCCTTCTGCATCTTCTTCTGCTTCTGCTTCTCCTTCTGCTGCTTCTTCTGCTTCTGCTTCTCCTTCTTCTGCTTCTCCTTCTGCTGCTCCTTCTGCTTCTCGTTCTGCTTCTGATTCTCCTTCTGAACTTCCTACTCCTAATCCTACTCTTTCTCCTTCTCCTTCTTCTTCTTCTGCTTCTCGTTCTGCTTCTGCTACTGCTTCTTCTGCTTGTTCTGTTTCTTCTGCTTCAGGTCCTGCTTCTGCTTCTTCAGCTTCTTCTGTTTCTTGTGCTTCTGCTTCTCCTGCTACTGCTTCTTCTCCTTCTCTTTCTGCTTCTCCTTCTGCTTCTGCTTCTCCTTCTGCTCCTTCTCCTTCTTCTCTTTCTTCTCCTTCTTCTCTTTCTTCTTTTTCTTCTTCTTCTTCTTCTTCTTTTTCTTTTTCTTCTTCTTCTTCTTCTTCTTCTTCTTCTTCTTCTTCTTCTTCTTCTTCTTCTTCTTCTTCTTCTTCTTCTTCTTCTTCTTCTTCTGCTTCTTCTGCTTCTCCCGCTTCTGCTTCTTCTGCTTCTCCTTCCTTTCCTCTGCTTCTGCTTCTCCTTCTCCTTCTTCTGATTCTCTTTCTGCTTCTGCTTCTTCTGATTCTCCAACTAATACTTCTTCTTCTCCTTCTGTTTCTGCTTCTCTTTCTGCTTCTCCATCTCCTTCTGCTTCAACTTCTGCTGCTCCTTCTCCTTCTTCTGTTTCTCCCTCTGCTTCTGCTTCTGCTTCTTATGCTTCTTCTTCTTCTTCTTCTTCTTCTGCTTCTGCTTCTCCTGCTTCTGCTTCTTATGCTTCTACTGCTTCTTCTTCTGCTTCTGCTTCTTCTGCTTCTTCTGCTTCTACTTCTCTTTCTGCTTCTGCTTCTCCTGCTTGTTTTCTGCTTCTTCTGCTGCTTCTCCTTCTGCTGCTTCTTCTACTTCTCCTTCTGCT
>NW_012296983.1:0-4493 GCF_000151885.1 Dipodomys ordii
CTGCTTCTGCTTCTGCTCTTCTCCTTCTTCTGTTTCTTTTGCTTCTGTTTCTTCTGCTTCTTCTTCTTCTGTTTCTTCTGATTCTACTTCTGCTTCTCCTTCTCTTTCTGCTTCTTCTGCTTCTCCTGCTTCTCCTTCTTGTTCTCCTTCTGTTTCTGCTTCTCTTTCTGCTTCTGCTTCTCCTTCTGCTGCTCCTTCTCCTTCTCCTTCTTCTGCTTCTCTCACTGCTTCTGCTTCTGCTTCTTTTGCTTATTCTTTTTCTTCTGCTTCAGCTTCTCCTGCTTCTGCTTCTTCTGCTTCTACTGCTTCTCCTTATACTTCTCCTTATGCTTCTCCTTATGCTTCTCCTTATGCTCCTCCTTATGCTTCTTCTTCTTCTTCTTCTTCTTCTTCTTCTTCTTCTTCTTCTTCTTCTTCTTCTTCTTCTTCTTCTTCTTCTTCTTCTTCTCTTTCTTCTGCCTCAGCTTTTCCTGCCTCTTCTGCTTCTACTGCTTCTCTTTCTGCCTCTTGTCCTTCTCCTGTTTCTTCTCCTTCTGCTTCTCCTGCTTCTGCTTCTTCTGCTTTTCCTGCTTCTCTTTCTGCTTCTCCTTCTGCTTCTCCTTCTGCTTCTGCTCCTTCTCCTTCTTCTGTTTCTTCTTCTTCTGCTTCTCCCGCTTGTGCTTCCTCTGCTTCTCCTGCTTCTCATTCAGCTTCTCTTTGTCGGCTTCTCTTTCTATTTCTGCTTCTGTTTCTTCTGATTCTGATTCTTCTCCTTCTTCTTCTCCTTCTGCTTCTATGTCTTCTGCATTTCCTGCTTCTCCTTCTGCATCTCCTTCTGCTTGTGCTTTTCCTTCTGCTTCTTCTTCTGCTCCGGCTTCTCCTTCTCCTTCTTCTGCTTCTCCGTCTGCTTCTGTTTCTTCTGTTTTTCCTGCTTCTCCTTCTGCTTTTCCTTCTATTTCTCCTTCTCGTTCTTCTGCTATTCCTTCTGCTTCTTTTTCTGCTTCTGCATCTTCAGCTTCTTCTGCTACTGATTCTGCTTTTTCTGTTTCTTCTGCTTCTCATTCTGCTTTTGCGTCTCTTTCTGCTTCTGCTTCTCCTTCTGGTTCTCCTTCTTCTTCTCCAGATTCTGCTTCTTCTGCTTCTCCTGCTTCTCCTTTTTCTTTAGGATTTGCTTTTGCTTCTTCGGCTTCTTCTGCTTCTTTTTCTGCTTCTCCTTCTGTTTCTGCTTCTCTTTCTGCTTCTGCTTCTTCTCCTTCTTCAATTTCTTCTGATTCTGCTTCTCCTGCTTCTGCTTCTCCTGCTTCTCCTTCTGTTTCTCTTTATGCTTCTCCTTCTGCTTCTCCTTCTTCTGCTTCTTCTACTGCTTCTGCTTCTCCTTCTGCATCTTTTTCTGTTTCAGTTTCTCCTTCTTCTGCTTTTCATTCTGCTTCTGCTTCTCCTGTTTCTGCTTCTACTTTCCTGCTTCTCCTTCTCCTTCTCCTTCTCTTTCTGCTTCTGCTTATCCTTCTGTTTCTCCTACTCCTAATCCTTCTCTTTCTCCTTCTCCTTCTTCTGCTTCTCCTGCTGCTTCTTCTTGTGCTTCTTCTGCTTTTTCTGTTTCTTCTTCTTCTGCTTCAGCTTCTGCTTCTTCTGCTTCTCCTTCTGCTTCTGCTTCTCCGTCTGCTTCTGCTTCTGCTCTTCTCCTTCTGTTTCTTCTGCTTCTGCTTCTCCTGCTTCTTCTTCTGCTTCTCCTACTTCTCCTCTGCTTCTCCGTCTCATTCTCCTTCTCCTTCAATTTCTCCTTCTTGTGCTTCTCATTCTGCTTCTGCTTCTCCTACTTCTGCTTCTTCTGTTTCTCCTTCTGCTTCTCCTTCTGCTTCTCTTCTGCTTCTGATTCTCCTTCTGCTCCTCCTACTCCTAATCCTTCTCTTTCTCCTTCTTCTTCTTCTGCTTCTCGTTCTGCTTCTGCTTCTTCTCCTTGTTCTGTTTCTTCTCCTTCTTCTTTTCCAGCTCCTGCTACTTCTGCTTGTCCTTCTGCTTCAGGTTCTCCTTCTGCTTCTTGGGCTTCTTCTGTTTCTTCTGCTTCTGCTTCTCCTGCTACTGATTCTTCTGCTTCTTCTGCTTCTCTTTCTGCTTCTCCTTCTGCTTCTGCTTCTGCTCCTTCTCTTTCTTCTGTTTCTTCTTCTTCTGCTTCTCCTTCTTCTGCTTCTTCTGCTTATCCTGCTTGTCCTTCTCCTTCTGCTTCTCCTTCTCCTTCTTCTCCTTCTCTTTCTGCTTCTGCTTCTTCTGATTCTTCAACTTCTCCTTCTTCTTCTCCTTCTGTTTCTGCTTCTCTTTCTGCTTCTGCATCTCCTTCTGCTTCACCTTCTGCTGCTCTTTCTCCTTCTTCTGTTTCTCCATCTGCTTCTGCATCTTATGCTTCTTTATTTCTTCTATTTCTGCTTCTCCTGCTTCTGATTCTTATGCTTCTACTGCTTCTTCTTCTGCTTCTGCTTCTTCTGCTTCTACTTCTCTTTGTGCTTCTGCTTCTCCTGCTTGTTTTTCTGCTTCTTCTGCTGCTTCTCCTTCTGCTGCTCCTTCTCCTTCTCCTTCTCTTTTTGCTTCGCCTTCTGCTACTGCTTCTGCTTCTTCTGTTTATCCTGCCTGAATTTCTAATTCTACTTCTTCTGCTGCTTCTCCTTCTGCTTCTGCTTCTACTTCTGATTCTGATTCTGCTTCTTCTGCTTCTTCTCTTTCGGCTTCTCCTGCTTCTGCTTCTTGTGCTTCTCCTGCTTCTCTTTCTGCTTCTCATTCCGCTTCTGCTTCTCCTTCTGCTTCTGCTCCTTCTCCTTCTCCTACTTCTGCTTCTCCTTCATCTTCTGCTTCTTCTGCTTCTCCTTCTGCATCTCCTTCTGCTTGTGCTTGGCCTTATGCTTCCTCTTCTGCCTCTGCTTCTCCTTCTCCTTCTTTTGCTTCTCCTTTTGCTTCTGCTACTTCTGCTTTTCCTGCTTCTCCTTCTGTTTCTGCTTCTTCTTCTTTTCCTTCTGCATATTTTTCTGCTTCTGCTTCTCCTTCTCCTTCTTCTCCTTCTCCTTCTTATTCTTCTTCTGCTTCTTCTTCTTCTGCTTTACCTGCTTCTCTTTCTGCTTCTCCTTCTGCTTCTCCTTCTGTTCTCCTTCTCCTTCTTGTTCTTCTGCTTTTCCTTCTGCTTCTCGTTCTGCTTCTGCTACAACTGCTACTGCTTCTACTTCTTCTGTTTCTTCTGCTTCTCCTTCTGCTTTTGATTCTCTTTCTGCTTCTGCTTCTCCTTCTGATTCTCATTCTGCTTCTCATTCTGCTTCTCCAGATTCTGATTCTTCTGCTTCTCCTGCTTCTCCTTCTGCTTCATGTTCTGCTTCTGCTTCTTCGGATTCTTATGCTTCTGCTTCTCTGGCTTCTGCTTCTTCTGCTTCCCCTCCTTCTCTTTCTGCGTCTCCTTCTGCTTCTGCTTCTTGTCCTTCTCCTGTTTCTTCTGCTTGTTCTTCTCCTGTTTCTGCATTTCCTGCTGCTCCTTCTGCTGCTCTTTCTGTTTCTCCTGTTGCTTTTCCTTCTACTGCTCCTTCTTCTGCTTCTCTTTCTGCTTCTACTCCTGTTTCTCCTTCTCCTTCTCCTTCTAGTTCTTCTGCTTTTCCTTCTGCTTCTCCTTCTGCTTCTGAATCTTCTGCTTCTTCTGCTACTGCCTCTGCTTCTTCTGTTTCTTCTGCTTCTCCTTCTGCTTTTGCTTCTCTTTCTGCTTCTGCTTCTCCTTCTGCTTCTCCAGATTCTGCTTCTTCTGCTTCTCCTGCTTCTGCTTCTTCTGCTTCTCCTGCTTCTCCTTCTGCATCTTCTTCTGCTTCTGTTTCTCCTTCTCCTTCTTCTGCTTCTCCTTCTGATTCTCCTTCTGCTTCTTCTTCTGCTTTACCTGCTTCTCTTTCTGCTTCTCCTTCTACTTCTCCTGCGGTTTCTCCTTCTCCTTCCTGTTTTTCTGCTTTTCCTTCTGCTTCTGCTACACCTGCTACTGCTTCTACTTCTACTGTTTCTTCTGCTTCTCCTTCTGCTTTTGATTCTCTTTCTGCTTCTGCTTCTCCTTCTGCTTCTCCTTCTGCTTCTCCAGATTCTGCTTCTTCTGCTTCTCCTGCTTCTCCTTCTGCTATAGGTTCTTCTTCTGCGTCTTCGCATTCTTATGCTTCTGCTTCTTCTGCTTCTGCTTCTTCTGCTTTCCCTCCTTCTCTTTCTGCATCTCCTTCTGTTTCTGCTTCTCCTTCTGCTTCTGCTTCTTGTCCTTCTCCTGTTTCTTCTGCTTCTGCTTCTCCTGTTTCTGCATCTCCTGCTTCTCCTTCTGCTTCTCTTTCTGCTTCTCCTGCTGCTTTTCCTTCTCCTGCTCCTTATTCTGCTTCTCTTTCTGCTTCTCATTCTGTTTCTCCTTCTCCTTCTCGTTCTTCTGCTTTTCCTTCTGCTTCTCCTTCTGCTTCTACATCTTCTGCTACTGCACAACAAGCTTCTTCTGTTTCTTCTGCTTCTCCTTATGCTTCTCCTTC
>NW_012296984.1:0-2499 GCF_000151885.1 Dipodomys ordii
TTCCGCTGTGTCCCCGATGTGTCCCCCACTGTGTCCCACTGTGTGCCCTGTTGTGTCCCGATGTGTCCCCTGCTCTGTCCTGCTATGTCCTGCTGTGTCCCCCGCTGTGTCCCGCTGTGTCCCCACAGGCTCACTGCTGTTTCCTGCTGTGTTTCGCTGTGTTCCGTGGTGTCCCGCTTTGTCCCCCGCTGTGTCCCTTGCTGAGACCCCGCTGTGTCCCCGCTGTGTCCCCCTGTGTCCTTGCTGTGTCCCCCACTGTCTCCCGCTCTGTCCCCCGCTGTGTCTAACGCTTTGTCCCACTGTGTCCCGCTGTGTCCCGCTGTGCCCCCACTATGTCCCGTTGTGTCCACAGTGTCTACCACGCTATGTAACGCTGCCTCCCCGCTGTATCGACGCTGTGTCCCGTTGTGTCCCGCTGTGTCCTCGCTGTGTTCCCCACTTTGTCCCGCTGTGTCCCCCGCTGTGTCCCCCGCTGTGTCCTCGCTGTGTCCCCTGTTGTGTCCCGCTGTGTCCTCACTGTGTAGCCCACTGTGTCCCGCTGTGTCCCCCGCTGTCCCCCGCTGTGGCCCGCTGTGTCCCGCTGTGTCCCCCGCTTTATCTTCCTGTGTCCCGCAATGTCCCTGCTGTGTCCCGCTGTGTAACACTGCGTCCAGTGGTGTCCCACTTTGTCCCACGCTGTGTCCCCAGCTGCGTCCCCTCTGTGTCGCCGCTGTTTCCCCTCTCTGTCCTCTGCTGTCCCCCGCTGTGTCCCCCGCTGTGTCCCACGCTGTGACCCGCTGTGTCCCGCTGTGTCCCCCGTTGTGTCCCCACTGTGTGCCCCCTGTGTCCCACTGTGTACCCCGCTATGACCAGCTGTGTTC
This sequence comes from Dipodomys ordii, assembly GCF_000151885.1. Lineage (NCBI taxonomy): Eukaryota > Metazoa > Chordata > Mammalia > Rodentia > Heteromyidae > Dipodomys > Dipodomys ordii. The sequence goes on from NW_012296984.1 coordinate 861, forward strand.
CCGCTGTGTCCCGCTGTGACCTACTGTGTTCCTCAGTTGTGTCCCGCTGTGTACCCCTCTGTGTCCCCCTCTATGTCCCGCTGAGTTCCCCGCTGTGTCCCGCTGTGTCCCGCTGTGTCCCCCGCTGTGTCCCTGCTGTGTCCCCGCTGTGTCCTGCTGTGAACTGCTGTGTCCCCCACTGAGTCCCGCTGTGTCCCCGCTGTGTCCCGGTGTGTTCCCCATGTGTCCCCCGCTGTGTCCCACCATGTCCCACTGTGTCCCCCACTGTTTCCCCCGCTGTGTCCAGCTGTGTCCCATGTTGTGTGCCGCTGTGTCCCGCTATGTCCCCCGCTTTGTCCTGCTGTGTCCCCGCAGTGTCCCCGCTGTGTCCCGCTGTGTCACACTGTGTCCCGTGGTGTCCCACTTTGTCCCCCGCTGTTTCCCCCCCTGTGTCCTCCGCTGAGTCCCCTCTGTATCGATGCTGTGTCCCGCTGTGTCCTCGCTGTGTTCCCCGCTGTGTCCCGCTGTGTCCCCTGCTGTGTCCCCCGCTGTGTCCTCGCTGTGTCCCCCGCTGTGTCCCGCTGTGTCCTCGCTGGGTCCCCCGCTGTGTCCCGCTGTGTCCCCCACTGTGTCCCGCTGTGTCTGACTGCGTCCCGCTCTGTCCCCGCTATGTCCCGCTTTGCCCCGCTGTGTCCCCGCTGTGTGCCCGCTGTGTCCCTCCTGTGTATCCCGCTGTGTCCAGCTGTGTCAACGAGGTGTCCCGCTGTGGCCCTACTCTGTCTCCGCTCTGTCCCCAGCTTTGTTCCGCTGTGTCCCGCTGTGTCCCCCGCTTTGTCCTACTGTGTCCCCACAGTGTCCCGCTGTGTCCCGCTGTGTCTCACTGTGTCCCGTTGTGTCCCTCTTTGTCCCCCGCTGTGTCCCCCACTGAGTCCCCTCTGTGTGGCCGCTGTGTCTTGCTGTGTGCTCGCTGTGTCCCCCGCTGTCTCCCGCTTTGTCCCCCGCTGAGTTCCGCTGTGTCCCGCTGCATCCTCGCTGAGTCCCCGTTGTGTCACCGCTGTGTCCCGCTGTGTCCTCGCTGTGTCCCCTGCTTTCTCCCTCTCTGTCCCCCGCTGTGTCTCACGCTTTGTCCCTGCTGTGTCCCACTGTGTCCCGCTGTGTGCGGCTGTGCCCCCACTGTGTCCCGTTGTGTCCAAAGCTGTGTACCACGCTGTGTAACGCTGTGTCCCCGCTGTATCGACGCTGTGTCCCGGTGTGTCCTCGCTGTGTTTCCCGCTGTGTCCCGCTGTGTCCCCCGCTGTGTCCCCCGCTGTGTCCTCGCTGTGTCCCCTGCTGTGTCCCGCTGTGTCCTCAATGGGTCCTCAACTGTGTGCCGCTGTGACCCCTGCTGTGGCCCGCTGTGTCCGGCTGTGTCCCGCTCTGTCCCCGCTGTGTCCCGCTGTGTCCCGCTGTGTCCCCGCTGTGTGCCTGCTGTGTCCCGCTGTGTCTGCCGCTTTGTCCCGCTGTGTCCCACTGTGTCCCCGCTGTGTCCCGTTGTGTCCTGCTGTGTCTAGCTGTGTACCCGCTGTGTCCCGCTGTGTCCCCTCTCTGTCCTCTGCTGTTCCCCGCTGTGTCCCCCGCTGTGTCCCGCTGTGTCCCGCTGTGTCCCGCTGTGACACACTGT
>NW_012296985.1:0-1994 GCF_000151885.1 Dipodomys ordii
CTGTGTCCCCCGCTGTGTCCCCACTGTGTGCCCCCTGTGTCCCACTGTGTACCCCGCTGTGTCCAGCTGTGTTCCCGCTGTGTCCACTGCTGTGTCCTGCTGTGTACCCCGCTGTGTCCCGCTATGTTCCCGCAGTGTCCCCGCTGTGTCCCGCTGTGTCCCGCTCTGTCCCTGCTGTGTCCCCCTGTGTCCCCCTGTGTCCCCCGCTGTGTCCCGCTACGTTCCCGCAGTGTCCCCGCTGTGTCCCGCTGTGTCCCACTGTGTTCCGTGGTGTCCCAGTTTGTCCTTCGCTGTGTCCCCAGGTGAGTCCCCGCTGTGTCCCGCTGTGTCCCCCACTGGGTCTCGCTGTGTCCCCACAGGGTCACCGCTGTTTCCCGCTGTGACCCGCTGTGTTCCGTGGTGTCCTGCTTTGTCCCCCGCTGTATCCCCCGCTGAGTCCCCGCTGTGTCCCCCGCTTTGTACCGCTGTGTCCGTGCAGTGTCCCCGCTGTGTCCCGCTGTGTCACACTGTCCCGTGGTGTCCTGCTTTGTCCCCCGCAGTGTCCCCCACTGAGTCCCCTCTGTGTCGCAACTGTGTCCCGCTGTGTCCTCGCTGTGTCCCGCTTGTCCTCGCTGTGTCCCCCGCTGTATCCCGCACCCCACTGTACCGCTGTGTCCTCGCTGTGTCCCCCACTGTGTCCAGCTGTGTCCTCCATGTATCCCAAGCTGTGTCCCGCTGTGTCCCTCTCTGTACCCCGCTGTGTCCCGCTATGTTCCCGCAGTGTCCTCGCTGTGTCCCGCTGTGTCCAGCTTGTCCTCGCTGTGTCCCCCGCTGTGTCCCTTTTGTGTCCCCAGCTGTGTACCCCGCTGTGTCCTGCTGTGTCCCCACTGTATCGACGCTGTGTCCTGCTGGGTCCCGCTGTGTCCTCGCTGTGTTCCCCGTTGTGTCCCGGTGTGTCCCCCGCTGTGTCCCCGCTGTGTCCCTGCTGTGTCCCTGCTGTGTCGCCGCTGTGTCCCGCTGTGTCCTGCTGTATCCTCGCTGTGTCCCACGCTGTGTTCCACTGTGTCCCCCGCTGTGTCCCGCTGTGTCCCCGCTGTGTACCGTTGTGTCCCCCGCTGTGTCCCGCTGTGTCCCGCTGTGTCCCTGCTGTGACCCTCTCTGTCCCCGCTGTATTGACGCTGTGTCCCGGTGTGTCCCGCTGTGTCCGCGCTGTGTTTCCGGCTGTGTCCCGCTGTGTACCCCTCTGTGTCCCCCGCTGTGTCCCTCTGTGTCCCCTCTCTGTCCCCTGCTGGCCCCCGCTGTGTCCCCCGCTGTGTCTCGCTGTGTCGCCCGCTTTGTCTCGCTGTGCCCCTGCAGTGTCCCCGCTGTGTCCCACTGTGTCACACTGTGTCCCGTGTTGTCCCGCTTTGTCCCCCGCTGTGACCTCGCAGTGTTTCCCGCTGTGTCCCGCTGTGTCCACGCTGTGTTCCCCGCTGTGTCCCGCTGTGTCCACCATTGTGTCCACCGCTGTGTCCTCGCTGTGTCCCCCGCTGTGTGCCGCTGTGTCCTCGCTGGGTCCCCCACTTTGTCCCGCTGTGTCCCCCGCTGTGTCCCGCTGTGTCCGACTGTGTCATGCTCTGTCAACGCTGTGTCCCGCTGTGTCCCTCTGTGTTCCCGCTATGTGTCCGCTGTGTCCCGCTGTGTACCCCGCTGTGTCCAGCTGTGTCCTTTTGTGTCACGCTGTTTCCCCGCTGTGTCCCTCTGTGTACCCCGCTGTGTCCAGCTTTGTCCCCGCTGTGTCTCGCTGTGTCCCACGCTCTGTCCCACACTGTGTCCCGCAGGGTCCCGCGCTGTGTCCCGCTGTGTTCCCCGCTGTGTCCCACTGTGTCCCCCGCTGAGTCCCCACTGTGTCACTGCTGTGTCCCGCTGTTTCCTCGCTGTGTCCCCTGCTGTCTCCCTCTCTGTCCCCTGCTGTGTCTCATGCTTTGTCCCTGCAGTGTCCCACTGTGTCCCGCTGAGTCCGTCTGTGCCCCCAC
>NW_012296986.1:0-4493 GCF_000151885.1 Dipodomys ordii
GTGTCCTCTTTGTGTACCCCGCTGTGTCACACTGTGTCCCCCCGCTGTGTCCGTGCTGTGTCCCGCTGTATCCTCCCTGTGTCCCTGCGGTGTCCCGCTGTGTCCCCTGCTGTGTCACTCACTGTGTCCCTGCTGTGCCCCACTGTGTCTCACTGTGTCCTGCTGTGTCCTGCTGTGTCCCCCGCTGAGTTCCGCTGTGTACCCGCTGTGTCCCAATGTGTCCTCGCTGTGTCCCCCGCTGTGTCCCGCTGTGTCCCGCTTTGTCCCTCTATGGCACCTGCTGTATGCCCACTCTGTGCCGCTCTGTGCCCCGCTTTGTCCGGCTGTGTCCACTGCTGTGACCCCGTTGTGCCTTGCTGTGTCCGGCTCTGTACCCCACTGTGTCCAGCTGTGTCCCCGCTGTGTCCCGCTGTGTCCCCCACTGTGTCCCAATGTGTCCAGTGCTGTGTCCCCCACTGTGTCCCGCTGTGTCCCCTGCTGTGTCTGGCTGTGTCCCCCGCTGTGTCACGCTGTGTCCACTGCTGTGACCCCGTTGTGCCTTGCTGTGTCCCGCTGTGTCCGCCACTGTGTCCCGCTGTGTCCCATTGTGTCCCCGCTGTTTCCCCGCTGGGTCCTGCTGGGTCCCCCTGTGTCCCGCTGGGTCCCCCGCTTTGTCCCGCTGTGTCCCCGCAGTGTCCCCGCTGTGTCCCGCTGTGTCCCACTGTGTCCCTGTGGTGTCCCGATTTGTCCCCCGCTATGTCCCCTGCTGAGTCCTCTCTGTGTCCCGGCTGTGTCCCGCTGTGTCCCCCGCTGTGTCCTGCTGTGTCCCCCACTGTGTCCTGCTGTGTCCTGCTGTGTCCTGCTTGGTCCCGCTTTGTCCCCGCTGTGTCCCCGCTGTGTCCCGCTGTTTCCCCGCAGGTTCACCGCTGTTTCACGCTGTGTTCCGTGGTGTCCCGCTTTGTCCCCCGCTGTGGCCCCCCCTCAGCCACCTGTGTCCCCGCTGTGTCCCGCTGTGTCCTCGCTGTGTCCGCCTCTGTCTCCTGCTCTGTCCACCGCTGTGTCTCACGCTTTGTCCCCGCTGGGTCCCGCTGTGTTCCTCTCTGCCCCCCACTGTGTCCCCCGCTGAGTCCTCTATGTGTCGCCACTGTGTCCCGCTGTGTCCTCGCTGTGTCCCCTGCTGTCTCCCGCTTTGTCCCATTCTTTGTCCCCGCTGTGTCCCGCTGTGTCCCGCTCTGTCCCCCACTGTGTCCTCCGCTGAGTCCTCTATGTGTCGCCGCTGTGTCCCGCTGTGTCCTCGCTGTGTCCCCTGCTGTCTCCCACTTTGTCCCACGCTGTGTCCCGCTGTGTCCCGCTGTGTCCTCGCTGTGTCCACCGCTGTGTCCTGCTGTGTTCCAGCTGTGTCCCAAGCTGTGTCCCGCTGTGTCCCGCTGTGTGCCCCGCTGTGTCCCACTATCTTCCCGCAGTGTCCCCGCTGTGTCCCCGCTGTGTCCTCGCTGTGTTCCCCGCTGTGTCCCTCTGTGTCCCCCGCTGTGTCCCGCTGTGTCTACTGCTGTGTCCCCACTGTGTCCCCCTGTGTCTCGCTGTGTACCGCTGTGTCCTCGCTGTTTCCCACACTGTGTTCTGCTGTGTGCTCGCTGTGTCCCCAGCTGTGTCCCGTTGTGTCCACAGCTGTGTACCCCGCTGTGTCCCGCTGTGTCCCCGCTGTATCGACGTTGTATCCCGCTTGGTCCCGCTGTGTCCTCGCTGTGTTCCCCGCTGTGTCCTGCTGTTTACCCCTCTGTGTCCCCCGCTGTGTCCCGCTGTGTCCTGCTGTGTACTGTTGTGTCCCCCGCTGAGTCCCGCTGTATCCCCGCTGTGTCCCAATGTGTCCTCGCTGTGTCCCGCGCTGGGTCCCATGTGTCCCCGCTATGTCCCAATGTGTCCTCGCTGTTTCCCACGCTGTGTTCTGCTGTGTCCTCGCTGTGTCCCCCGCTGTGTCCCACTGTGTCCCGCTGTCTCCCCTGCTGTGTCTCTATGTGTCCCACACTTTGTCCCCCTGTGTCCCCGCAGTTTCCCCGCTGTGTCCCGCTGTTTCCCAGTGTGTTCTGTGGTGTCCCGCTTTGTCCCCCGCTGTGTCCCCCAGTGAGTCGCCGCTGTGTCCCCGCTTTGTCCCGCTGAGTCCTCCATGTGTCCCCCACTGTTTTCCGCTGTGTCTCCCACTGTGTCCTGCTGTATCCACTGCTTGGTCCCGGTTGTGTCCCGCTGTGTCCCGCTGTGTCCGGCTGTGTCCTCACTGTGTCCCACTCTGTGTTCCGCTGTGTCCTCGCTGTGTCCCCCGCTGTGTCCCGCTGTGTCCCCCGCTGTGCCCTGCAGTGTCCCGCTCTGTCCCGCTGTGTCCTCGCTGTGTCCCGCTGTGTCCCCGCTGTGTTCCCGCTGTCTCCAGCTATGTCCCCTGCTGTGTCTCACGCTTTGTCCCCGCTGTGTCCCACTGCGTCCCGCTGTGTCCCGCTGTGCCCCCACTGTGCTCCGTTGTGTCCACAGCTTTGTACCATGCTGTGTAACGCTGTGTCTCCGCTGTATCGACGCTGTGTCCCGCTGGGTCCCACTGTGTCCTCGCTGTGTTCCCCGCTGTGTCCAGCTGTTTCCCCCACTGTGTCCCCCTCTGTGTCCTGCTGTGTCCCCCGCCGTGTCCCGCTGTGTCCCGCTGCGTCCACGCTGTGTCCCGCTGTGTCCCGTAGTGTCCCCCACTGTGTCCCGCAGTGACCCCGTTGTGTCCCGCTGTGTCCCCGCTGTATCGACGCTGTGTACCGCTGGGTCCTGCTGTGTCCTCTCTGGGTTCCCCACTGTGTCCCGCTGTGTCCCCCGCTGTGTCCCTCGCTATGTCCCCCGCTGTGTCCCGCTGTGCCCCACGCTGTGTCCTTGCTGTGTCCCCGCTGGGTCCCGCTGGGTCCCGCAGTGTCCCCCACTGAGTCCCGCTGTGTCACCGCTGTGTCCCGCTCTGTCCCCGCTCTATCGACGCTGTGTCCCGCTGTGTCCCCCGCTGTGTCCCGCTTTGTCACCGCTGTGTCCCGCTGTGTCCTCGCTGTGTCCCCCGCTGTGTCCTGCTTTGTCCCTGCTGTGTACCCCGCTGTGTCCCGCTGTGTCCCCCGCTGTGTCCCGCTGTGTCCCCTGCTGTGTCCCCACTGTGTCACGCTGTGTTTCGCTGTGTCCGGCTGTGTCCTCGCTCTGTCTCCCTCAGTGTCCAGCTGTGTCACGCTCTGTCCCTTCTGTGTCCCTCTGTGTCCAGCTCTGTCCCCGCTGTGTGTCCGCTGTGTCCCGCTGTGTACCCTTCTGTGTCCAGCTGTGTCCCCTCTGTGTCCCGCTGTGTCCCTTCTCTGTCCCCCGCTGTCCACCGCTGAGTCCCCCGGCCCTGTCCCGCAGTGTCCCTGCTGTGTCCCGCTGTGTCCTACTGTGTCCCGTGGTGTCCCGCTTTTTCCCCTCTATGTCCCCTGCTGAGTCCCCTCTGTGTCCCCGCTGTGTCCAGCTGTGTCCTCGCTGTGTCCTCCGCTGTCTCCCACTTTGTCCCACGCTGTGTCCTACTGTGTCCTGCTGTGTCCCGCTGTGTCCCCCACTGTGTCCTGCTGGGTCCCTCTGTGTCCCCGCTGTGTCCCTGCTGTGTCCGGCTGTGTCCCCCGCTGTGTCCCGCTGTGTCCCGCTGTGTCCCCCGCTGTGTACCGCTTTGTCCCCGCAGGTTCACCGCTGTTTCACGCTGTGTCCTGCTGTGTTCCGTGGTGTCCCGCTTTGTCCCCCTCTGTGTCCCGCTGTGTCCACTGCTGGGTCCCCGCTGGGTCCCGCTGTGTCTCGCTGTTTCCCGCTGTGTCCTCGCATTGTCCCATGCTGTGTTCCGCTGTGTCCTCCCTGTGTCCCCCGCTGTGTCCTGCTGTGTCCCCCGCTGTGCCCCGCAGTGTCCCGCTGTGTCCCGCTGTGTCCTCGCTGTGTCAAACTGTGTCTCCCCTGTTTCCCCGCTGGGTCCTGCTGGGTCCCGCTGTGTCCCGCTGGGTCACCCGCTTTGTCCCGCTGTGTCCCCGCAGTGTCCCCGCTGTGTCCCGCTGTGTCCCACTGTGTCCTGTGATGTCCCGATTTGTCCCCCACTATGTCCCCTGCTGACTCTGTGTCTCGCTGTGTCCCGCTGTGTCCCCCGCTGTGTCCCGCTGTGTCCCGCTTTGTCCTTGCTGTGTACCCCGCTGTGTTCCTATGTGTCCCCGGCTGTGTCCCGCTGTGTCCCCTGCTGTGTCCCCACTGTGTCACGCTGTGTTTCGCTGTGTCCGGCTGTGTCCTCGCTCTGTCTCATTCAGTGTCCAGCTGTGTCCTCCCAGTGTCCCCCGCTGTCCCGCTGAATCCCCTGCTGTGTCCCGCTGTGTCCCGCTGTGTCACGCTCTGTCCCATCTGTGTCCCTCTGTGTCCAGCTCTGTCCCCGTTGTGTGTCCGCTGTGCCCCGCTGTGTACCCTTCTATAACCAGCTGTGTCCCCTCTGTGTCCCACTGTGTCCCTTCTCT
>NW_012296987.1:0-4493 GCF_000151885.1 Dipodomys ordii
AGACACAGCGGGACACAGCAGGCACACAGCGGGGACACAGTGGGACACAGCTGGGACACAGCAGGGGACAAAGCGGGACACAGTGGGGGACCCAGTGAGGACAAAGCAGGACACAGCAGGGGACACAGCGAGGACACAGCGGGGGACACAGCGGGGGACACAGCGGGACACAGCGGGGAACACAGCGAGGACACAGCGGGACACAGCGGGACACAGCGTCGATACAGCAGGGACACAGCGTTACACAGTGTGGTACACAGCTGTGGACTCAACGGGACACAGTGGGGGCACAGTCGGGCACAGCGGGACACAGTGGGACACAGCGGGGAAAAAGCGTGAGACACAGCAGGGGACAGAGGGGGTGACAGCAGGGGACACAGCGAGGAAACAGCGGGACACAGCGGTGACACATCGGGGACTCACGGGGTGACACAGCCGGACACAGCGGGGGACACAGCGGGACACAGCGCGGGACAAGGCGGGACACAGTGTGGGACAGAGCGTGGGACACAGCGAGACACAGCGGAGACAAAACTGGACACAGCGGGGTACACATAGGGACACAGCAGGGACACAGCGGGAAAACAGCGTGACACAAAAGGACACAGCGGGACACAGCGGGGGACACAGCAAGGACACAGCGGCACACAGTGGGGGACACAGCAAGGATAGAGCGAGAAACAGCGTGGGACACAGCAGGACATAGCGGGGGACAGAGCGGGACACAGCGGGACACAGCGGTGGACACAGGATGGACACAGCGGTACACAGCGGGGGACAGATCGAGGACACATTGGGACACAGCGGGGACACAGCGGGACTCAGCGGGGGACACAGCAGTACACAGCGGGACACAGCGGGACACAGCAGGGACACAGCGGGGGACACAGCGGGACACAGCGGGGGACACAGAGGGGGACACAGCGGGGAAAAAACCGAGGCCACAGCAGAACACAGCGTGGGACACAGCGAGGACACAGCGGGACACAGCGGGACACAGCATCGATACAGCGAGGACACAGCGGGACACAGCGAGGTACACAGCTGGGGACACAACGGGACACAGTGGGGGCACAGCCGGACACAGCGGGACACAGCGGGACACAGCGGGGACACTGAGGAAACATAGTGGGACACAGCGGGGTACACAGCGGGACACAGCTTGGGACACAGCGGGGACAAAGCGGCAGACAGCGGGGGACACAGCGAGGACACAGCGGGACACAGCGGCGACACAGAGGGGACTCAGCGGGACAAAGCGGGGGACACAGTGTGACACAGCGGGACACAGCGGGGGACACAGCGGGGGACAGCGGAGACAGAGAGGGGCCAAAGCGAGACACAGCGGTGATACAGCTGGACACAACGGAGTACACAGCGGGACACAGCGGGCACACAGCGGGGACACAGCGGGACAGAGCGGGACACAGCAGGGAACACAGGAAGGAAACAGCGGGACTCAGTGGGACACAGCGTCGATACAGCGGGACACAGCGGGGTACACAGCTGGGGACACAACGGGACACAGCGGGGGATACAGCGAGGACACAGTGTGACCCAGCAGGACACAATGGGGACACAGCGGGACCCAGCGGGGAAACCAGCGAGGACACAGTGGGACACAGCGGGGGACACAGCGAGAACACAGCGGGGGACATAGTGAGGACACAGCGGGACCCAGCGGGACACAGCGTCGATACAGCGGGCACACAGCGTTACACAGCGTGGTACACAGCTGTAGACACAACGGGACTCAGTGGGGGCACAGCGGGACACAGCGGGACACAGTGGGACACAGCGGGGACAAAGCGTGAGACACAGCGGGGGACAGAGCTGGAGACAGCGGGGGACACAGCGAGGACACAGTGGGACACAGCGGTGACACAGCGGGGACTCAGCGGGGGACACAGCGGGGGACAAAGAGGGACACCACGGAACACAGCGGGACACAGCGGGAAACAGCAGTGACCCTGCGTGGACATAGTGGGACACAGCGGGGGACACAGCGGGGGACAGTGGAGACAGAGAGTGGCCACAGCGAGACAAGGCGGTGACATAGCTGGACACAGCGGGGTACACAGCGGGACACAGCGGGCACACAGCGGGGACACAGGGGGACAGAGCGGGACACAGCGGGGACACAGTGGGACACAGCGGGACAAAGCGGGCGACACAACGGGACACAGCAGGCGACACAACGGGACACAGCAGGCACACAGCGGGGACACAGCGGGACACAGAGGGACACAGCGGGTACAGAGCGGGACACAGCCGGACACAGCGGGACACAGCGGGGGACACAGCGGGACACAGTGGGGGACCCAGTGAGGACACAGCGGGACACAGCAGGGGACACAGCGAAGACACAGCGGGGGACACAGTGGGGGACACAGCGGGACACAGCGGGGAACACAGCGAGCACACAGCGGGACACAGCGGGACACAGCGTCGATAAAGCGGGGACACAGTGTTACATAGCGTGGTACACAGCTGTGGACACAACGGGACACAGTGGGGGCACAGCCGGACACAGCGGGACACAGTGCGACACAGCGGGGACAAAGCGTGAGACACAGCGGGGGACAGAGAGGGAGACAGCAGGGGACACAGCGAGGAAACAGCGGGACACAGCGGTGACACAGCGGGGACAAGGTGGGGGACACAACGGGACACAGCTGGAGACACTGCGGGACACAGTGAGGGACAGAGTGTGGGACACAGCGAGACACAGCGGAACAAAACGGGAGACAAAGCGGGACACAGCACAGACAGAGAAGGGCCACAGCGGGACACCGCGGTGACACAGCTGGACCCAGCGGGGTACACAGTGGGACACAGCGGGGACACAGCGGGGACACAGCGGGACAAAGCGGGGACACAGCGGGACTCAGCGGGACACAGCAGGGGACACAGTGGGACACATTGGTGACACAGCGGGGAAAGCAGCAGGACACAGCAGCAGACACAGCGGGGGACACAGCGCGACACAGCAAGACATAGCATGGACACAGCAGTAGACACATCGGGACATAGCGGGGGACACAGCTGGGGACACAACGGGACACAGCGGTGGACACAGCGAGGACACAGCAGGACTCACTGGGACTCAGCGGGGGACACAGCGGGACCCAGCGGGGAAACCAGCGAGGACTTAGTGGGACACAGCGGGGGACACAGCGAGAACACAGCGGGGGACACAGCGAAGACACAGCGGGACACAGCGGGACACAGCGTCGATACAGCAGGCACACAGCGTTACACAGCGTGGTACACAGCTGTAGACACAACGGGACACAGTGGGGGCACAGCGGGACACAGCGGGACACAGTGGGACACAGCGGGGACAAAGCGGGGGACAGAGCTGGAGACAGCGGGGGACACAGCAGGAAACAGCAGTGACCCTGCCTGGACAGAGTGGGACACAGTGGGGGACACAGCGGGGGACAGTGGAGACAGAGAGTGGCCACAGCGAGACAAGGCGGTGACATAGCTGGACACAGCGGGGTACACAGCGGGACACAGCGGGCACACAGCGGGGACACAGCGGGACACAGCGGGGACACAGAGGGACACAGCGGGACAAAGCGGGCGACACAACGGAACACAGCAGGCGACACAACGGGACACAGCAGGCACACAGCGGGGACACAGCGGGACACAGAGGGACACAGCGGGTACAGAGCGGGACACAGCCGGACACAGCGGGACACAGCGGGGGACACAGCGTGACACAGTGGGGGACCCAGTGAGGACACAGCGGGACACAGCAGGGGACACAGCGAGGACACAGCGGGGGACACAGCGGGGGACACAGCGGGACACAGCGGGGAACACAGTGAGGACACAGAGGGACACAGCGTCGATAAAGCGGGGACACAGCGTTACATAGCGTGGTACACAGCTGTGGACACAACGGGACACAGTGGGGGCACAGCCGGACACAGCGGGACACAGTGAGACACAGCAGGGACAAAGCGTGAGACACAGCGGGGGACAGAGATGGAGACAGCAGGGGACACAGCGAGGAAACAGCGGGACACAGCGTTGACACAGCGGGGACAAGGCGGGGGACACAACGGGTCACAGCGGGGGACGCTGCGGGACACAGTGAAGGACAGAGCGTGGGACACAGCGAGACACAGCGGAACAAAGCGGGGGAGAAAGCGGGACACAGCACAGACAGAGAAGGGCCACAGCGGGACACCGCGGTGACACACCTGGACAAAGCGGGGTACACAGCAGGACACAGCGGGCACACAGCGGTGACACAGCGGGACACAGCGGGGACACAGCGGGACTCAGCGGGACACAGCAGGGGACACAGCGGGACACAGCGGGGGACCCAGCGAGGACACAGCGGGACACAGCGGGGTACACAGAGAGGACACCGCGGGGGACACAGCAGGGGACACAGCGGGACACAGCGGGGAACACAGCGAGGACACAGCGGGACACAGCGGGACACATCGTCGATACAGAGGGGACTCAGCGGG
>NW_012296988.1:0-4492 GCF_000151885.1 Dipodomys ordii
GCTTCTGCTTCTCCTGCTTCTGCTTCTCTGCTTCTCGTTGTGCTTCTCTTTCTGCTTCTCTTTCTGCTTCTCCTTCTCCTTCTCAGCTTCTCCTTCTGCTTCTCCTTCTCCTTCTGCTTCAATTTCTCCTTCTGCTTCTCATTCTGCTTCTGCGTCTTCTGTTTCTTCTGCTTCTCTTGCTTCTGCTTTTCCTGCTTCTCCTACTTCTCGTGCTGCTTCTCCTTCTGCGTCTCTTTCTGCTTCTGCTTATCCTTTTGCTTCTCCTACTCCTAATCCTTCTCTTTCGCCTTCTCCTTCTTGTTCTTCTGCTTGTCCTGGTGCTTCTGCTTCTGCTTATTCTACTATTTCTGTTTCTTCTGCTTCTGCTTCAGATTGTGCTTCTTCTGTTTCTCCTTCTGCTTCAGATTCTGCTTCTGCTTCTTCGGCTTCTCCTGTTTCTTCTGCTTCTGCTTCTCCTGCTTCTTCTGCTTCTCCTGCTTCTCTTTCTGCTTCTCCTTCTGCTTCTGCTTCTCCTTCTGCTTCTGCTCTTCTCCTTCTTCTGTTTCTTTTGCTTCTGTTTCTTCTGCTTCTTCTTCTTCTGTTTCTTCGGATTCTACTTCTGCTTCTCCTTCTTCTCCTTCTCTTTCTGCTTCTTCTGATTCTCCTGCTTCTCCTTCTTGTTCTCCTTCTGTTTCTGCTTCTCTTTCTGCTTCTGCTTCTCCTTCTGCTGCTCCTTCTCCTCCTTTTCTGCTTCTCTCACTGCTTCTGCTTCTGCTTCTTTTGCTTATTCTTTTTCTTCTGCTTCAGCTTCTCCTGCTTCTGCTTCTTCTCCTTCTACTGCTTCTCCTTATACTTCTCCTTATGCTTCTCCTTATGCTGCAGCTTCTTTTTCTTCTTCTTCTTCGTCTTCTTCTTCTTCTCTTTCTTCTGCTTCTGCTTTTCCTGCCTCTTCTGCTTCTACTGCTTCTCTTTCTGCTTCTTGTCCTTCTCCTGTTTTTTCTCCTCTGCTTCTCCTGCTTCTGCTTCTTCTGCTTTTCCTGCTTCTCTTTCTGCTTCTCCTTCTGCTTCTCCTGCTTCTGCTCCTTCTCTTTCTTCTGTTTCTTCTTCTTCTGCTTCTCCCGCTTGTGCTTCTTCTGCTTCTCCAGCTTCTCGTTCTGCTTCTCTTCGTCGGCTTCTCTTTCTATTTCTGCTTCTGCTTCTTCTGATTCTGATTCTTCTCCTTCTTCTTCTCCTTCTGCTTCTGTGTCTTCTGCATTTCCTGCTTCTCCTTCTGCACCTCCTTCTGCTTGTGCTTTTCCTTCTGCTTCTTCTTCTGCTCTGGCTTTTCCTTCTCCTTCTTCTGCTTCTCAGTCTGCTTCTGCTTCTTCTGCTTCCCCTCCTTCTCTTTCTGCTTCTCCTTCTGTTTCTGCTTCTCCTTTTGCTTCTGCTTCTTGTCCTTCTCCTGTTTCTTCTGCTTCTGCTTCTCCTGTTTCTGCATCTCCTGCTTCTCCTTCTGCTTCTCTTTCTGCTTCTCCTGCTGCTTTTCCTTCTCCTGCTCCTTCTTCTGCTTCTCTTTCTGCTTCTCATTCTGTTTCTCCTTCTCCTTCTCCTTCTCGTTCTTCTGCTTTTCCTTCTGCTTCTCCTTCTGCTTCTGCATCTTCTGCTTCTTCTGCTACTGCCTCTGTTTCTTCTGTTTCTTCTGTTTCTCCTTCTGCTTCTCCTTCTGCTTTTGCTTCTCTTTCTGCTTCTGCTTCTCCTTCTGCTTCTCCAGATTCTGCTTCTTCTGCTTCTCCTTCTGCTTCAGGTTCTGCTTCTGCTTCTTCGGCTTCTTCTGCTTCTGCTTCCCCTGCTGCTGCTTCTTCTGCTTCTATTTCTGCTTTTCCTTCTGCTTTTCCTTCTGTTTCTGCTTCTCGTTCTGCTTCTTCTCCTTCTTCTGTTTCTGCTTCTCCTGCTTCTGCTTCTCCTTCTTCTCGTTCTGCTTCTCTTTCTGCTTCTCCTTCTCTTTCTACTGCTTCTCCTTCTGCTTCAATTTCTCCTTCTGCTTCTCATTCTGCTTCTGCGTTCTTCTGTTTCTTCTGCTTCTCTTGCTTCTGCTTCTCCTGCTTCTCCTACTTCTCATGCTGCTTTTCCTTCTGCGTCTCTTTCTGCTTCAGCTTATCCTTTTGCTTCTACTACTCCTAATCCTTCTCTTTCGCCTTCTCCTTCTTGTTCTTCTGCTTGTCCTGGTGCTTCTGCTTCTGCTTATTCTACTATTTCTGTTTCTTCTGCTTCTGCTTCAGATTGTGCTTCTTCTGTTTCTCCTTCTGCTTCAGATTCTGCTTCTGCTTCTTCGGCTTCTCCTGTTTCTTCTGCTTCTGCTTCTCCTGCTTCTTCAGCTTCTCCTGCTTCTCTTTCTGCTTCTCCTTCTGTTTCTGCTTCTCTTTCTGCTTAAACTTCTCCTTCTGCTGTTCCTTCTCCTTCTTCTGCTTCTCCCACAGCTTCTGCTTCTGCTTCTTTTGCTTATTCTTTTTCTTCTGCTTCTGCTTCTCCTGCTTCTGCTTCTTCTGCTTCTACTGCTTCTCCTTATACTTCTCCTTATGCTTCTCCTTATGCTTCTCCTTATGCTTCTTCTTCTTCTTCGTCTTCTTCTCTTTCCTCTGCTTCTGCTTTTCCTGCTTCTTCTGCTTCTACTGCTTCTCTTTCTGCTTCTCATTCTGCTTCTGCTTCTCTTTCTGCTTCTGCTTCTACTTCAGCTTCTCATTCTGCTTCTCCAGATTCGGCTTCTTCTGCTTCTCCTGCTTCTCCTTCTGCTTCAGGTTCTGCTTCTGCTTCTTCGGATTCTTATGCTTCTGCTTCTCCTGCTTCTGCTTCTTCTGTTTCCCCTCTTTCTCTTTCGGCTTCTCCTTCTGTTTCTGCTTCTCCTTCTGCTTCTGCTTCTTGTCCTTCTTCTGTTTCTTCTCCTTCTGCTTCTCCTGCTTCTGCTTCTTCTGCTTTTCCTGGTTCTCTTTCTGCTTCTCCTTCTGCTTCTGCTCCTTCTCCTTCTTCTGTTTCTTCTTCTTCTGCTTCTCCCGCTTGTGCTTCTCCTGCTTCTCCTGCTTCTCGTTCTGCTTCTCTTCGTCGGCTTCTCTTTCTATTTCTGCTTCTGCTTCTTCTGATTCTGATTCTTCTCCTTCTTCTTCTCCTTCTCTTTCTGCTTCTCCTTCTGCATCTTCTTCTGTTTTAATTTCTCCTTCTTCTGCTTTTCATTCTGCTTTTGCTTCTCCTGCTTCTGCTTCTTCTGCTTCTCCTGCTTCTCCTTCTCATTCTCCTTCTCTTTCTGCTTCTGCTTATCTGTCTTTTTCTCCTACTCCTAATCCTTCTCTTTCTCCTTCTCCTTCTTCTTCTTCTGCTTTTCCTGCTTCTTCTTCTTCTTCTTCTGCTTCTCTTTCTGCTTCTCCTTCTGTTTCTCCTTCTCCTTCTCGTTCTACTGCTTTTACTTCTGCTTCTCCTTCTGCTTCTGCATCTTCTGCTTCTTCTGCTACTGCCTCTGCTTCTTCTGTTTCTTCTGCTTCTCCTTCTGCTTCTCCTACTGCTTTTGCTTCTCTTTCTGCTTCTGCTTCTCCTTATTCTTCTCCAGATTCTGCTTCTTCTGCTTCTCCTGCTTCTCCTTTTGCTTCAAGGTTCTGCTTCTGCTATCTTCGGCTTCTTCTGCTTCTGCTTCTCCTGCTGCTGCTTCTTCTGCTTCTCCTGCTTCTCTTTCTGCTTTTCCTTCTGTTTCTGTTTCTCCTTCTGCTTCTTCTCCGTCTTCTGTTTCTTCTGCTTCTGCTTCTCCTGCTTCTGCTTCTCCTGCTTCTCGTTCTGCTTCTCTTTCTGCTTCTCTTTCTGCTTCTCTTTCTGCTTCTCTTTCTGCTTCTCCTTCTCCTTCTTCTGCTTCTCCTTCTGCTTCTGCTTCTCCTTCTGCTTCTGCTTCAATTTCTCCTTCTGCTTCTCCTTCTCCTTCTTGTTCTCCTTCTGCTTCTGCTCTTCTCCTTCTTCTGTTTCTTTTGCTTCTGTTTCTTCTGCTTCTTCTTCTTCTGTTTCTTCTGATGCTACTTCTGCTTCTCCTTCTTCTCCTTCTCTTTCTGCTTCTACTGCTTCTTCTGATAATTCTGCTTCTCCTTCTTGATCTCCTTCAGTTTCTGCTTCTCTTTCTGCTTCTGCTTCTCTTTCTGCTGCTCCTTCTCCTTCTTCTGATTATCCCTCTGCTTCTGCTTCTGCTTCTTTTGCTTATTCTTTTTCTTCTGCTTCTCCTGCTTCTGCTTCTTCTGCTTCTACTGCTTCTCCTTATGCTTCTCCTTATGCTTCTCCTTATGCTTCTCCTTATGCTGCTTCTTCTTCTTCTTCTTCTTGTTCTTCTTGTTCTTCTTGTTCTTGTTCTTCTTCTTCTTCTTCTTCTTCTTCTTCTTCTTCTTCTTCTTCTTCTTCTTCTTCTTCTTCTTCTTCTTCTTCTTCTTCTCTTTCTTCTGCTTCTGCTTTTCCTGCTTCTTCTGCTTCTAATGCATTCTCTTTCTGCTTCTCTTTCTGCTTCTCATTCTGC
>NW_012296989.1:0-4492 GCF_000151885.1 Dipodomys ordii
CAGCTTCAGCTTTTGCTTCTTCTGCTTCTCCTTCTGCTTCTGTTTCTCCTTCTGCTTCTGCTCTTCTCCTTCTTCTGTTTCTTCTGCTTCTGCTTCTCCTGCTTCTCCTTCTTCTGCTTCTCCTACTTCTCCTTCTGCTTCTCCGTCTCATTCTCCTTCTCTTTCAATTTCTCCTTCTTGTGCTTCTCATTCTGCTTCTGCTTCTGCTTCTCCTGCTTCTGCTTCTTCTGTTTCTCCTTCTGCTTCTCCTTCTGCTTCTCTTTCTGCTTCTAATTCTGCTTCTGCTCCTCCTACTCCTAATCCTTCTCTTTCTCCTTCTTATTCTTCTGCTTCTCGTTCTGCTTCTTCTGCTTGTTCTGTATCTTCTGCTTCTGCTTTTCCAGCTTCTGATGCTTCTGCTTCTCCTTCTGCTTCAGGTTCTCCTTCTGCTTCTTCAGCTTTTTCTGTTTCTTCTGCTTCTGCTTCTCCTGTAACTGCTTCTTCTGCTTCTGTTTCTATTTCTGCTTCTCCTTCTGCTTCTGCTTCTCCTTCTGCTTCTTCTCCTTCTTCTGTTTCTTCTTCTTCTTCTTCTGCTTCTCCCGCTTCTGCTTCTTCTGCTTCTCCTGATTGTCCTTCTGCTTCTGCTTCTCCTTATCCCTCTTCTACTTCTCTTTCTGCTTCTGCTTCTTCTGATTCTCCAACTTCTCCTTCTGTTTCTGCTTCTCTTTCTGCTTCTGCATCTCCTTCTGCTTCACCTTCTGCTGCTCCTTCTCCTTCTTCTGTTTCTCCCTCTGCTTCTACTTCTGCTTCTTATGCTTCTTCTTTTTCTTCTGCTTCTGCTTCTCCTGCTTCTGCTTCTTATGCTTCTACGGCTTCTTCTTCTGGTTCTGCTTCTTCAGCTTCTAATTCTCTTTCTGCTTCTGCTTCTCCTGCTTGTTTTTCTGCTTCTTCTGCTGCTTCTCCTTCTGCTGCTTCTTTTACTACTCCTTGTGCTTCTCTTTTTGCTTCTCCTTCTGCTTCTGCTTCTGCTTCTTCTGTTTCTCCTGCCTGAATTTCTGGTTCTACTTCTTCTGCTGCTTCTCGTTCTGCTTCTGCTTCTCCTTCTGCTAATGTTTCTGCCTCTTCTGCTTCTTCTCTTTCGGCTTCTCCTGCTTCTGCTGCTTCTCTTTCTGCTTCTCATTCTGCTTCTGCTTCTCCTTCTGCTTCTCCTCCTTCTCCTTCTCCTACTTCTGCTTCTCCTTCAGCTTCTGATTCTTCTGCTTCTCCTGCTTCTCCTTCTGCATCTTCTTCTGCTTGTGCTTGTCCTTATGCTTCTGCTTCTGCTTCTCCTTCTCCTTCTTTTGCTTCTCCTTTTGCTTCTGCTTCTTCTGCTTTTCCTGCTTCTCCTCCTGCTTCTGCTTCTCCTGCTTCTCATTCTGCATCTTCTTCTGCTTCTCCTTCTGATTCTCCTTTTGCTTCTTCTTCTGCTTTACCTGCGTCTCTTTCTGCTTCTCCTTCTGTTTCTCCTTCTGTTTCTCCTTCTCCTTCTTGTTCTTCTGCTTTTCCTTCTGCTTCTGCTACAACTGCTTCTGCTTCTACTTCTTCTGTTTCTTCTGCTTGTCCTGCTTTTGATTCTCTTTCTGCTTCTGCTTCTCGTTCTGCTTCTTATTCTGCTTCTTCAGATTCTGCTTCTTCTGCTTCTCCTGCTTCTCCTCCTGCTTCAGGTTCTCCTTCTGCTTCTTCACATTCTTATGCTTCTGCTTCTCCTGCTTCTGCTTCTTCTGCTTTCCCTCCTCTTCCTGCTTCTCCTTCTGTTTCTGCTTCTCCTTCTGCTTCTGCTTCTTGTCCTTCTTGTGTTTCTTCTGCTTCTGCTTCTCAAGTTTCTGCATCTCCTGCTTCTCCTTCTGCTGCTCTTTCTGCTTCTCCTGCTGCTTTTCCTTCTCCTGCTCCTTCTTCTGCTTCTCTTTCTGCTTCTCCTTCTTTTTCTCCTACTCCTTCTCTTTCTCGTTCTTCTGCTTTTCCTTCTGCTTCTCCTTCTGCTTCTGCATCTTCTGCTTCTTCTGCTACTGCCTCTGCTTCTTCTGTTTCTTCTGCTTCCCCTTCTGCTTCTCCTTCTGCTTTTGCTTCTCCTTCTGCTTCTGCTTCTCCTTCTGCTTGTCCAGATTCTGCTTCTTCTGCTTCTCCTGCTTCTCTTTCTGCTTCAGGTTCTGATTCTGTTTCTTCTGCTTCTGCTTCTCCTGCTGCTGCTTCTTCTGCTTCTCCTGCTTCTCTTTCTGCTGCTTCTCCCTCTCCTTCTCCTTCTTCTTCTGCTTCTCCTTCTGCTTCAATTTCTCCTTCTGCTTCTCATTCTGCTTCTTCATCTTCTGTTTTTTTCTGCTTCTCATGCTTCTGCTTCTTCTGCTTCTCCTGCTTCTCGTGCTGCTTCTCCTTCTGCTTCTCTTTCTGCTTCTGCTTATCCTTCTGCTTCTCCTACTCCTAATCCTTCTCTTTTGCCTTCTCCTTCTTCTTCTTCTGCTTCTCCTGCTGCTTCTGCTTCTGTTTATTCTACTATTTCTGTTTCTTCTGCTTCTGCTTCAGATTGTGCTTCTGTTTCTCCTTCTGCTTGAGATTCTGCTTCTGCTTCTTCGGCTTCTTCTGTTTCTTCTTCTTCTGCTTCTCCTGCTTCTTCTGCTTCTCCTGCTTCTCTTTCTGCTTCTCCTTCTTCTTCTGCTTCTCCTTCTGCTTCTTCTGCTCTTCTCCTTCTTCTGTTTCTTTTGCTTCTGTTTCTTCTGCTTCTTGATTTCACTTTAAATTACTCTACTTCTGCTTCTCCTTCTTCTCCTTTCTGCTTCTAGTTATAGTTCCTGCTATTTTCCTGCTTCTCGTTTCTGTTCTCCTTCTGTTTCTGCTTCTCGTTCTGCTTCTTCTTCTGCTTCTGCTGCTGCTTCTTCTTCTGCTTCTCCCTCTGATTCTCCTGCTTATGCTTATTGTTTTTCTTCTGCTTCTGCTTCTCCTGCTCATTCTTCTTCTGCTTCTACTGCTGCTCCTGATGCTCCTCCTTCTTCTTCTTCTACTTCTTCTTCTTCTTCTTCTTCTGCTTCTTCTTCTTCTTCTTCTGCATCTCCTCCTGCTTGTGCTTGTTCTTATGCTTCTTCTTCTGCTTCTGCTTCTCATGCTTGTTTTGGTTCACCTTTTGCTTATGCTTCTTCTGCTTTTCCTGCTTCTCCTTCGGCTTCTCCCTCTGCCTCTCCTTCTGCTTCTCCTTCTGCTTCTGCTTCTTCTGCTTCTCCTGCTTCTCCTTCTGCATCTTCTTCTGCTTCTGCTTCTCCTTCTGCTGCTTCTTCTGCTTCTGCTTCTCCTTCTCCTTCTTCTGCTTCTCCTTGTGATTCTCCTTCTGCTTCTCCTTCTCCTTCTCGTTCTTCTGCTTTTCCTCCTGCTTTTCCTTCTGATTCTGCTACAACGACTACTGCTTCTGATTCTTTTGTTTCTTCGGCTTCTACTTCTGCTTTTGATTCTCTTTCTGCTTCTGCTTCTCTTTCTGCTTCTCATTCTGCTTCTCCAGATTCTGCTTCTTCTACTTCTCCTGCTTCAGGTTCTGCTTCTGCTTCTTCGGATTCTTATGCCTCTGCTTCTTCTGCTTCCCCTCCTTCTTTTTCTGCTTCTCCTTCTGTTTCTGCTTCTCTTTCTGCTTCTCCTTCTGGTTCTCCTTCTGCTTCTGCTACTTCTCCTTCTTCTGTTTCTTCTTCTTCTGCTTCTCCTGCTTCTCGTTCTGCTTCTCTTCGTCTACTTCTCTTTCTGCTTCTGCTTCTTCTGCTTCTTCTTCTCCTTCTTCTACTCCTTCTGTTTCTGCTTCTTCTGCTTCTCCTGCTTCTCCTTCTGCATCTCCTTCTGCTTGTGCTTGTCCTTATTCTTCTTCTTCTACTTCTGCTTCTCCTTCTCCGTCTGCTACTGCTTCTTCTGATTTTCCTGCTTCTCATTCTGTTTCTCCTTCTGTTTCTCCTTCTCCTTCTTGTTCTTCTTCTTTTCCTTCTGCTTCTCCTTCTGCTTCTGCATCTTCAGCTTCTTCTGCTACTGCTTCTGCTTCTTCTGTTTCTTCTGCTTCTCCTTCTGCTTTTGCTTCTCTTTCTGCTTCTGCTTCTCCTTCTGGTTCTCCTTCTTCTTCTCCAGATTCTGCTTCTTCTGCTTCTCCTTCTGCTTCAGGTTCTTCTTCTGCTTCTTCGGCTTCTTCTGCGTCTATTTCTGCAACTCCTTCTGTTAATGCTTCTCCTTCTGCTTCTGCTTCTTCTCCTTCTTCTATTTCTTCTCCTTCTGCTTCTCCCGCTTCTGCTTCTTCTTCTCATGTTTCTCTTTATGATTATCCTTCTCTTCTCCTTCTCCTCCTTCATCTGCATCTCCTTCTGCTTCTGCTTCTGCTTCTCCTTCTGCATCTTCTTCTGTTTCAATTTCTCCTTTCTTCTGCTTATCATTCTGCTTCTGCTTCTCCTGCTTCTCCTTCTCCTTCTCTTTCAACTTCTGCTTATCCTTCTCTTTCTTCTACTACAAATCCTTCTCTTTC
>NW_012296990.1:0-4492 GCF_000151885.1 Dipodomys ordii
TTGTGTCCCGCTTTGTCCCCTGCTGTGTACCCTGGTTGTCCCGCTGTGTTCCCCGCTGTGTCCCGCTGTGTCCCCCGCTGTGTCCCTCTGTGTCCTCGCTGTGTCGTGCTCTGTCTCCCCCTTGTCCCCACTGTGTCCCGCGCTGTCCCGTAGTGTCCAGCTTTGTCCCCCGCTGTGTCCGCCGCTGAGTCCCCGCTGTGTCCCCGCTGTGTCCCGCTCTGTCCTCCCTGTGTCCCCCGCTGTGTCCTGCTGTGTCCCCTACTGTGTCCTGCTGTGTCTACTGCTGTGTTCCTGCTGTGTCCAGCTGTGTCCCGCTGTGTCCCCCTGTTTCCTCACTGTGTCCCACGCTGTGTTCCGCTGAGTACTTGCTGTGTCCCCCGATGCGTCCCGTTTTGTCCCCAGCCGTGTACCCCGCTGTGGCCCACTCTGACCCCGCTGTATCGACGCTGTGTCCCGCTGGGTCCCGCTGTGTCCTCGCTGTGACCACCGCTGTGTCCCGCTGTGTCCCCGCTGTGTCCCGCTTTTTCCCCTGCTGTGTCCCGCTGTGTCCTGTTGTGTCCCACTGTGACCCTGCTGAGTCCCCCTATGTCCCGCTGTGTCCCGCTGTGTCGTCGCTCTGTCCCCCGCTGTGTCCCCCGCTGTGTCCCGCTGTGTCCCGCTTTGTCCTGCTGTATCCCACTGTGTCCCCGCTGTGCGCCCGCTCTGTCTCGCTGAGTATTCCGCTGTGTCCAACTGTGTCCCCGCTGTGTCCCGCTGTGTCCCCTCTCTCTCCCCTGCTGTCCCCCGCTGTGTCCCCCGCTGTGTCCTGCTGTGTCTGGCTGTGTCCCTGTGTGTGTTCTCCTGTGTCCATGCAGTGTCCCCGCTGTGTCTCGCTGTGTCACACTGTGTCCCGTGGTGTCCGGCTTTGTCACCCGCTGTGTCCCCTCTGAGTCCGGCTGTTTCCCCGCTGTGTCCCAATGTGTCCTCGCTGTGTCCCCCGCTGTGTCCCGCAATGTCTCCCCTGTGTCCCCCGCTTTGTCCCGCTGTGTCCCGCTGTGTCCCCTGCTGTGTAACCTGCTGTGTCCCGCTGTGTCCCCAGGTGTACCTGCTGTGTCCCGTTGTGTCCCAAGCTGTGTACCCCGCTGTGTCCCGCTGTGTCCTCACCATTATCGACGCTGTGTCCCGCTGTGTCCCGCTGTGTCCTCGCTGTGTCCCCCGCTGTGTCCCTTTGTGTCCCCAGCTGTGGATCCCGCTGTGTACTGCTGTGTCCCCGCTGTATCGACTCTGGTCCTGCTGTGTCCCCGCTGTGTCCCTGCTGTGTCCCTGCTGTGTCGCCGCTGTGTCCCGCTGTTTCCTGCTGTGTCCTCGCTGTGTCCCACGCTGTGTTCCGCTGTGTCCCCCGCTGTGTCCCGGTGTGTCCCGCTGTGTCCCCACTGTGTCCTGCTGTGTCCCCCGCTGTGTCCCGCTGTGTCCCTCTGTGTCCCCGCTGTGTGCCCGCTGTGTCCCGCTGTGTACCCCGCTGTGTCCAGCGGTGTCCTTTTGTGTCACGCTGTTTCCCCGCTGTGTCCCTGCTGTGTCCCTCTGTGTACCTCATTGTGTCCAGCTTTGTCCCCGCTGTGTCTCGCTGTGTCCCACGCTCTGTCCCACACTGTGTCCCGCAGTGTCCCCCGCTGTGTCCCGCTGTGTTCCCCGCTGTGTCCCACTGTGTCCCCCGCTGAGTCCCTGCTGTGTCACCTCTGTGTCCCGCTGTTTCCTCGCTGTGTCCCCTGCTGTCTCCCTCTCTGTCCCCCGCTGTGTCTCACGCTTTGTCCCCGCTGTGCTGTGTCCCACTGTGTCCCGCTGTGTCCGGCTGTGCCCCCACTGTGTCCCGTTGTGTCCACAGTGTGTACCACGCTGTGTAATGCTGTGTCCTCGCTGTGTTCCCCACTGTGTCCTGCTGTGTCCCCCGCTGTGTCCCACGCTGTCTCCAGCTCTGTCCTCCGCTGTGTCTCACGCTTTGTCCCCGCTGTGTCCCACTGTGTCCCGCTGTGTCCAGCTGTGCCCCCACTGTGTCCCGTTGTGTCCACAGCTGTGTACCACGCTGTGTAACGCTGTGTGCCCGCTGTATCGACGCTGTGTCCTGCTGTGTCCCCCGCTGTGTCCTTGCTGTGTTCCTCGCTGTGTCCCGATGTGTCCCCCGCTGTGTTCCCCGCTGTGTCCCCCTGTGTCCCCCGCTGTGTCCTGCTGTGTCCTCGCTGGGTCTCCCGCTGGGTCCCGCTGTGTCCCCCGCTGTGTCCCGCTATGTCCCGCTGTGTCCTCGCTGTGTCCCCGCTGTGTCCTGTTGTGTCCCTAGCTGTTTACCCCGTTGTGTCCCGCTCTATCGACTGTGTGTCCCACTGGGTCCCGCTGTTTCCTTCCTGTGTTTCCCGCTGTGTCTCGCTGTGTCCCCGCTGTATCGACGCTGTGTCCCCGCTGTGTCCCGCTGTGTCCCCCCCTGAGTACCCGCTGTGTCACCGCTGTGTCCCGCTGTTTCCTCGCTGTGTCCCCTGCTGTCTCCCTTCTGTCCCCCGCTGTGTCTCACGCTTTGTCCCTGCTGTGTCCCTCTGTGTACCCCGCTGTGTCCAGCTTTGTCCCCGCTGTGTCTCGCTGTGTCCCACGCTCTGTCCCACACTGTGTCCCGCAGTGTCCCCCGCTGTGTCCCGCTGTGTCCCCCGCTGTGTCCCACTGTGTCCCCCGCTGAGTCCCCGCTGTGTCACCGCTGTGTCCCGCTGTTTCCTCGCTGTGTCCCCTGCTGTCTCCCTCTCTGCCCCCGCTGTGTCTCACGCTTTGTCCCCGCTGTGTCCCACTGTGTCCCGCTGTGTCCGGCTGTGCCCCCACTGTGTCCCGTTGTGTCCACAGTGTGTACCACGCTGTGTAACGCTGTGTCCTCGCTGTGTTCCCCACTGTGTCCTGCTGTGTCCCCCGCTGTGTCCCCCGCTGTCTCCAGCTCTGTCCTCCGCTGTGTCTCACGCTTTGTCCCAGCAGTGTCCCACTGTGCCCCGCTGTGTCCAGCTGTGCCCCCACTGTGTCCCGTTGTGTCCACAGCTGTGTACCACGCTGTGTAACGCTGTGTGCCCGCTGTATCGACGCTGTGTCCCGCTGTGTCCCCCGCTGTGTCCTTGCTGTGTTCCTCGCTGTGTCCCACTGTGTCCCCCGCTGTGTTCCCCGCTGTGTCCCCCTTTGTCCCCCGCTGTGTCCTGCTGTGTCCTCGCTGGGTCTCCCGCTGGGTCCCGCTGTGTCCCCCGCTTTGTCCTGCTGTGTCCCGCAGTGTTCCCGCTGTGTCCCGCTGTGTCACACTGTGTCCCGTGGTGTCCCACTTTGTCCCACGCTGTGTCCCCCGCTGAGTCCCCTCTGTGTCGCCGCTGTGTCCCCCTGTGTCCTCGCTGTGTCCCCCGCTGTCTCCCGCTTTGACTCCCGCTGTTTTCCGTTGTGTCCCGCTGTGTCCCCGCTGTGTCCCCAGCTGTGTCCCGCTGTGTCTTGCTGTGTACCCCGCTGTGTGCTGCTATGTTCCCGCAGTGTCCCCGCTGTGTCCCGCTGTGTCCCGCTGTGTCCTCGCTGTGTCCCCAGCTGTGTACCCCACTGTGTCCCGCTGTGTCCCTGCTGTATCGACGCTGGGTCCCGCTGGGTCCCGCTGTGTCCTCCCTTTGTCCCCCGCTGTGTCCCGCTGTGTCCAGCTGGGTCCCTGCTGTATCCACGCTGGGTTCCTCTGGGTCCTGCTCTGTAATCCCTGTGTCCTCCGCTGTGTCCCGCTCTGTCCCCCGCTGTGTCTCTGCTGTGTCCCCGCTGTGTCCCGCTTTGTCCCGCTGTGTACTGCTGTGTCCCCCGCTGAATCGCGCTGTGTCCCAATGTGTCCTCGCTCTGTCCCCCGCTGTGTCCCGCTGTGTCCCGCTTTGTCCCCCGCTGTGTCCCCCGCTGAGTCCCCGCTGTGTCCCCGCTGTGTCCCGCTCTGTCCTCCCTGTGTCCCCCGCTGTGTACCGCTGTGTCCCCTGCTGTGTCCCACTGTGTCTACTGCTGTGTTCCTGCTGTGTCCCGCTGTGTCCTGCTGTGTCCCCCTGTGTCCTCACTGTGTCCCACGCTGTGTTCCGCTGAGTACTTGCTGTGTCCCCCGATGTGCCCCGTTGTGTCCCCAGCTGTGTACCCCGCTGTGGCCCACTCTGTCCCCGCTGTATCGACGCTGTGTCCCGCTGGGTCCCGCTGTGTCCCGCTGTGTCCACCGCTGTGTCCCACTGTGTCCCCGCTCTGTCCCGCTGTGTCCACCGCTGTGTCCCGCTGTTTCCCCCGCTGTGTCCCACTGTGTCCCCCGCTCTGTCCCCCTGTGTCCACCACTGTGTCCCGCTGTTTCCCCCGCTGTGTCCCGCTGTGTCCTCGCTGTGTCCCCCGCTGTCTCACTCTCTGTCCCCCACTGTGTCTCACGCTTTGCCCTGCTGTGTCCCACTGTGTTCCGCTGTGTCCCGCTGTGCCCCCACTTTGTCCCGTTGTGTCCACAGCTGTGTTG
>NW_012296991.1:0-4492 GCF_000151885.1 Dipodomys ordii
TGTGTCCCCCGCTGTGTCCCGCTGTGTCCCGCTGAGGTCCCCCCGCTGTGTACCGCTGTGCCCCCGCAGATTCACGAGTTTCACGCTGTGTCCTGCTGTGTTCCGTGGTGTCCCGCTTTGTTCCCCGCTGTGTCGCGCTGTGTCCACTGCTGGGTCCCCGCTGGATCCCGCTGTGTCTCGCTGTTTCCCGCTGTGTCCTCGCTTTGTCCCATGCTGTGTTCCGTTGTGTCCTCCCTGTGTCCCCCGCTATATCCCGCTGTGTCCCCCGCTGTGCCCCGCAGTGTCCCGCTGTGTCCCGCTGTGTCCTCGCTGTGTCCCACTGTGTCCCCGCTGTTTCCCAGCTGGGTCCTTCTGTGTCCCGCTGTGTCCTGCTGGGTCCCCCGCTTTGTCCCGCTGTGTCCCCGCAGTGTCCCCGCTGTGTCCCGCTGTGTCCCACTGTGTCCTGTGGTGTCCCGATTTGTCCCCCGCTATGTCCCCTGCTGAGTCCCTCTGTGTCCCCGCTGTGTCGCACTGTGTCCCCCGCTGTGTCCCGCTGTGTCCCCCGCTGTGTCCTGCTGTGTCCCGCTGTGTCCTGCTGGGTCCCGCAGTGTCCCCGCTGTGTCCCGCTGTGTTCCCCGCTGTGTCCCGCTGTGTCCCCGCAGGTTCACCGCTGTTTCACGCTGTGTCCCGCTCTGTTCCGTGGTGTCCCGCTTTGTCCCCCGCTGTGGCCCCCCTGAGCCACCTCTGTGTCCCCGCTGTGTCCCGCTGTGTCCTCGCTGTGTCCGCCTCTGTCTCCTGCTCTGTCCACTGCTGTGTCTCACGCTTTGTCCCCGCTGGGTCCCGCTGTGTCCCGCTCTGTCCCCCACTGTGTCCCCCGCTGCGTCCTCTATGTGTCGCCACTGTGTCCCGCTGTGTCCTCGCTGTGTCCCCTGCTATCTCACGCTTTGTCCCACGATGTGTGCCGCTGTGTCCCGCTGTGTCCCCGCTGTATCGACGCTGTGTCCCGCTTGGTCCCGCTGTGTCCTCGCTGTGTTCCCCGCTGTGTCCCGCTGTTTACCCCTCTGTGTCCCCCGCTGTGTCCCACTGTTTCCCACTGTGTTCTGTGGTGTCCCGCTTTGTCCCCCGCTGTGTCGCCCGGTGAGTCGCCGCTGTGTCCCCGCCTTGTCCCGCTGAGTCCTCCATGTGTCCCCCGCTGTGTCCCGCTGTGCCCCCCGCTGTGTCCCGCTGTGTCCACTGCTGGGACCCGGCTGTGTCCCGCTGTGTCCCGCTGTGTCCTCACTCTGTCCCACTCTGTGTTTCGTTGTGTCCTCGTTGTGTCCCCCGCTGTGTCCCGCTGTGTCCCCCGCTGTGCCCTGCAGTGTCCCGCTCTGTCCCGCTGTGTCCTCGCTGTGTCCCGCTGTGTCCCGCTGTGTCCCCCACTGTTTCCCCTGCTGTGTCCGGCTGTGTCCCCCACTGTGTCCCGCTCTGTCCCCCTCTGTGTCCCGCTGTGTCCCCCGCTGTGTCCCACTGTGTCCCCGCAGTGTAACTGCTGTTTCCTGCTGTGTCCCGCTGTGTGCCGTGGTGTCCCTCTTTGTCTCCCGCTGTGTCCCCCGCTGTGTCCCGCTGTGTCCGACTGTGTCCCGCTCTGTCCCCGCTGTGTCCCGCTGTGTCCCGCTGTGTCCCACTGCGTCCCGCTGTGTCCCGCTGTGCCCCCACTGTGTCCCGTTGTGTCCACAGCTTTGTACCATGCTGTGTAACGCTATGTCTCCGCTGTATAGACGCTGTGTCCCGCTGGGTCCCGATGTGTCCTCGCTGTGTTCCCCGCTGTGTCCAGCTGTTTTCCCCACTTTGTCCCCTACTGTGTCCTCACTCTGTCCCCCGCTGTGTCCCTCTGTGTCCCGCTGTGTCTTCGCTGTGTCCCCCTCTGTGTCCCGCTGTGTCCCCCGCCGTGTCCCGCTGTGTCCCGCTGTGTCCCGCTGCGTCCCGCTGTGTCCCGCTGTGTCCCGCTTTGTCCCGCTTTGTCCCCCACTGTGTCCCGCAGTGACCCCGCTGTGTCCAGCTGTGTCCCACTGTGTCCCGTGGTGTCCCGCTTTTTCCCCCGCTGTGTCCCCGGCTGAGTCTCGCTGTGTCCCCACTGTGTCCTCTCTGTGTCCCCCGCTGTGTCCTGCTCTGTTCCCCACTGTGTCTCCCGTTTTGTCCCTGCTGTGCCCCGCTGTGTCCCGCTGTGTCCCGCTGTGTCCCCCACTGTGTCCCGTTGTGTCAACAGCTGTATACCACGCTGTGTCCCGCTGTGTACCTGCTGTATCGACGCTGTGTCCCGCTGGGTCCTGCTGTGTCTCTCTCTGTGTTCCCCACTGTGTCCCGCTGTGTCTCCCGCTGTGTCCCTTGCTGTGTCCCCCGCTGTGTCCCGCTGTGTCCCGCTGTGTCCCCCGCTGTGTCCTTGCTGTGTCCCCGCTGTGTCCCGCTGGGTCCCACAGTGTCCCCCGCTGAGTCCGGTTGTTTCACCGCTGTGTCCCGCTGTGTCCCCACTCTATCGACGATGTGTCCCGCTGTTCCCGCTGTGTCCTCTCTTTGTTCCCCGCTGTGTCCCGCTGTGTCCCCCGCTGTGTCTCTCGCTGTGTCCCGCTGTGTCCTCGGCTGTGTCCGGCTGTGTCCCGCTGTGTCCCCCGCTGTGTCCTTGCTGTGTCCCCACTGTGTCCCGCTGTGTCCCGCAGTGTCCACAGCTGTGTCCCGCTGTGTCACCGCTGTGTCCCGCATTGTCCTCGCTGTGTCCCCGCTGTGTCCCGCTTTGTGCCTGCTGTGTACCCCGCTGTGTCCCTCTGTGTCCCCCGCTGTGTCCCGCTCTGTCCCCTGCTGTGTCCCCACTGTGTCACGCTGTGTTTCGCTGTGTCCTCGCTCTGTCTCACTCAGTGTACTGCTGTGTCTTCCCTGTGTCCCCCGCTGTGTCCTGCTGAGTCCCTTGCTGTGTCCCGCTGTGTCCCGCTCTGTCCCATCTGTGTCCCTCTGTGTCCAGCTCTGTCCCTGTTGTGTGTCCGCTGTACCCCGCTGTGTACCCTTCTGTGTCCAGCTGTGTCCCCTCTGTGTCCCGCTGTGTCCCTTCTCTGTCCCCCGCTGTCCACCGCTGTGTCCCCCGGCTGTGTCCCGCAGTGTCCCCGCTGTGTCCCGCTGTGTCCTACTGTGTCCCGTGGTGTCCCGCTTTTTCCCCTCTATGTCCCCTGCTGAGTCCCCTCTGTGTCACCGCTGTGTCTAGCTGTGTCCTCGCTGTGTCCTCTGCTGTCTCCCGCTTTGTCCCACGCTGTGTCTTACTGTGTCCCACTGTGTCCCTACTGTGTCCCCCGCTGTGACCCAATGTGTCCCGCTGTGTCCCCCGCTGTGTCCTGCTGGGTCCCGCTGTGTCCCTGATGTGTCCCTGCTGTGTCCAGCTGTGTCCCCCGCTGTGTCCCGTTGTGTCCCGCTGTGTCCCCCGCTGTGTCCCGCTGTGTCCCCGCAGGTTCACCGCTGTTTCACGCTGTGTCCTGCTGTGTTCCGTGGTGTCCCGCTTTGTCCCCCGCTGTGTCCCGCTGTGTCCACTGCTGGGTCCCCGCTGTGTCCCGCTGTGTCTCGCTGTTTCCCGCTGTGTCCTCGCTTTGTCCCATGCTGTGTTCCGCTGTGTCCTCCCTGTGTCCCCCGCTGTGTCCCGCTGTGTCCCCCGCTGTGCCCCGCAGTGTCCCGCTGTGCCCCGCTGTGTTCTCGCTGTGTCCCACTGTGTCCCCGCTGTTTCCCCGCTGGGTCCTGCTGTGTCCCGCTGGGTCCCGCTGGGTCCCCCGCTTTGTCCCGCTGTGTCCCCGCAGTGTCCCCGCTGTGTGCTGCTGTGTCCCACTGTGTCCTGTGGTGTCCCGATTTGTCCCCCGCTATGTCCCCTGCTGAGTCCCCTCTGTGTCCCCGCTGTGTCCCGCTGTATCCCCCGCTGTGTCCCGCTGTGTCCCCCGCTGTGTCCTGCTGTGTCCTGCTGGGTCCCGCAGTGTCCCCACTGTGTCCCCGCTGTGTCCCGCTGTGTCCCCCGCTGTGTCCCGCTGTGTCCCCGCAGGTTCATCGCTGTTTCACGCTGTGTCCCGCTGTGTTCCGTGGTGTCCCGCTTTGTCCCCCGCTGTGGCCCCCCCTGAGCCACCTCTGTGTCCCCGCTGTGTCCCGCTGTGTCCTCGCTGTGTCCGCCTCTGTCTCCCGCTCTGTCCACCGCTGTGTCTCACGCTTTGTCCCCGCTTGGTCCCGCTGTGTCCCGCTCTGTCCCCCACTGTGTCCCCCGCTGAGTCCTCTATGTGTCGCCACTGTGTCACGCTGTGTCCTCGCTGTGTCCCCTGCTATCTCCCGCTTTGTCCCACGCTGTGTCCCGCTGTGTCCTCGCTGTGTCCCCGGCTGTGTCCTGCTGTGTTCCCGCTGTGTCCCAAGCTGTGTCCCGCTGTGTCCCGCTGTGTGCCCCGCTGTGTCCTGCTGGGTGCCGCTGTGTCCCCGCTGTGTCCCCGCTGTGTCCTCTCTGTGTCCCGCTGTGTCTACTGCT
>NW_012296992.1:0-4492 GCF_000151885.1 Dipodomys ordii
TACTACCTTGTCCCACGCAGAGTCCCGCTGAGTCCCCCGCTGTGTCCAATGTATCACCCATGAGTCCCCCGATGAGTCCCACTGAGTCCCCGCAGTGTCCCCGCTAGTCCCCCCATGTGTCCCCCACTGTGTCCCAATGTGTCCCGCAGTGTCCCCCCACTATTCCCCCGCTGTGTACGACTGTGTCCCCCCGCAGTGTCCCCCTAGTACACTGCTGTGTCCCCGCTATGTCCCGCTTTATCCCCGGCTGAGTCCCGCTGTGTCCTCACAGTGTCCCCCGCTGTGTCCCACTATGTCCTCGCTGTGTCACCAGAAGTGTCCCGCTGTGTCCCCCGCTTTGTCCCGCTGTGTCCCACTGAGTCTCCACTGTGTCCCGCTGTGTCCCCGGTGTGCCCGCTGTGTCCCGCTGTGTAACCCGCTGTATCCAGATGTGTCACCGCTGTGTCCCGCTGTGACCCATCTCTATCTCCGCTGTCCCCCGCTGTGTCCCCCACTGTGTCCCACTGTGTCCCGCCGTGTCCCCCGCTTTTTCCTGCAGTGTCCCCGCATTGTCCCCGCTGTGTCCCGCTGTGTCACACTGTGTCCCGTGGTATCCCATTTTGTCCCCCGCTGTTTCCCCGCTGTGTCCCCCGCTGAGTCCCCTCTGTATCGACGATGTGTCCCACTGTGTCCCGCTGTGTCCTCGCTGTGTTCCCCGCTGTATCCCGATGTGTCCCCTGCTGTGTCCCCCGCGGTGTCCTCTCTGTGTAGCCCACTGTGTCCCGCTGTGTCCTCGCTGGGTCCCCCGCTGTGTCCCACTGTGTCCCCTGCTGTGTCCCGCTGAGTCCCGCTGTGTCCCCGCTGTGTCCCGCTGTGTCCCCGCTGTGTGCCCGCTGTGTCCCTCTGTGTACCCCGCTTTGTCCAGGTGTGTCACCGCGGTGTCCCGCTGTGGCTCTTCTCTGTCTGTGCTGTGTCCCGCTTTCTCCCCCGCTTTGTTCCGCTGTGTCTCGCTGTGTCCCACGCTCTGTCCTTCACTGTGTCCCGCAGCGTCCCCCGCTGTGTCCCCTTGTGTCCCCCGCCTTGTCCCCGCTGTGTCAACGCTGTGTCCCGCTGTTTCCTCGCTGTGTCCCCTGCTGTCTCCATCTCTGTCCCCCGCTGTGTCTCACGCTTTGTCCCCGCTGTGTCTCACTGTTTCCCGCTGTGTCCGGCTGTGCCCCCACTGTGTCCCGTTGTGTCCACAGCTGTGTACCACGCTATGTAACGCTGTGTCCCCGCTTTATCGACGCTGTGTCCCGCTGTGTCCTCGCTGTGTTCCCCGCTGTGTCCCGCTGTGTCCCCCGCTGTGTCCCCCGCTGTGTCCTCGCTGTGTCCCCTGCTGTGTCCCGCTGTGTCCTCACTGGGTCCCCCACTGTGTCCCGCTGTGTCCCCCGCTGTGTCCCGCTGTGTCCGGCTGTGTCCCGCTCTGTACCCGCTGTGTCCCTCTGTGTCCTGCTGTGTCCCCGCTGTGTGCCTGCTGTATCCCGTTGTGTCGCCCGCTTTGTCCCGCTGTGTCCCACTGTGTCCCACTGTGTCCCCGCTCTGTCCCGCTGTGTCCCCGCTCTGTCCCCGCTCTGTGCCCGCTGTGTCCCGCTGTGTACCCCGCTGTGTCCAGCTGTGTCACCGCTGTGTCTCGCTGTGGCCACTCTCTGTCTCCGCTGTCCCCCGCTGTGTCCCCCGCTGTGTCCCGCTGTGTCCCGCTGTGTCCCCCGCTTTTTCCTGCTGTGTCCCGCAGTGTCCCCGCTGTGTCCCGCTGTGTAACACTGTGTCCCGTTGTGTCCCACTTTGTCCCACGTTGTGTCCCCCGCTGAGTCCCCTCTGTGTCGCCGCTGTGTCCCCCTGTGTCCTCGCTGTGTCCCCTGCTGTCTCCCGCTTTGTCTCACGCTGTGTCCTGCTATGTTCCCGCAGTGGCCCCGCTGTGTCCCGCTGTGTCCCGCTGTGTCCTCGCTGTGTCCCCAGCTGTATACCCCACTGTATTCCACGTGTCCCTGCTGTATCGACGCTGGGTCCCGCTGGGTACCGCTGTGTCATCCCTGTGTCCCCCGCTGTGTCCTCGCTGTGTCCCACGCTGTGTTCTGCTGTGGCCTCACTTTTTTCCCCGCTGTGTCCCGCTGTGTACCCCTCTGTGTCCCCCCGCTGTGTCCCGCTGTGTCCCCCGCTGTGTCCCTGCTGTGTCCCCGCTGTGTCCCGCTGTGTCCCGCAGTGTACTGCTGTGTCCCCCGCTGAGTCCCGCTGTGTCCCAATGTGTCCTCGCTCTGTCCCCCTCTGTGTACCGCTGTGTCCTTCCTGTGTCCCCCGCTGTGTCCCGCTGTGTCCCGCTGTGTCCCGCTCTGTCCATGCTGTGTCCCCCACTGTGTGCAGCTGTGTCCTCGCTGTGTCCCCCGCTGTGTCTCGCTGTGTCCTTTTGTGTCACGCTGTTTCCCCGCTGTGTCCCTGCTGTATCCCTCTGTGTACACCACTGTGTCCAGCTTTGTCCCCGCCGTGTCTCGCTGTGTCCCCCGCTGTGTCGCCGCTGTGTCCCCCGCTGAGTCCCCGCTGTGTCCCCCGCTGTGTCCCGCTGTGTCCTCCCTGTGTCCCCCGCTGTGTCCCGCTGTGTCCTCGCTGTGTTCCCCGCTGTGTCCAGCTGTTTCCCCCACTGTGTCCCCCACTGTGTCCTCGCTGTGTCCCTCGCTGTGTCCCGCTGTGTCGTGCTGTGTCCTCGCAATGTCCCCCTCTGTGTCCCGCTGTGTCCCCCGCCGTGTCCCGCTGTGTCACGCTGTGTCCCGCTGCGTCTCCACTGTCTCCCGCTGTGTCCCGCTTTGTCCCCCACTATGTCCCGCAGTGACCACGTTGTGTCCCGCTGTGTCCCACTGTGTCCCATGGTGTCCCGCTTTGTCCCCCGCTGTGTCCCCGGCTGAGTCTCGCTGTGTCCCCACTTTGTCCTCTCTGTGTCCCCCGCTGTGTCCTGCTCTGTTCCCCACTGTGTCTCTCGTTTTGTCTCCGCTGTGCCCCATTTTGTCCCGCTGTGTCCCCCACTGTGTCCCGTTGTGTCAACAGCTGTGTACCCCGCTGTGTCCCCGCAGGTTCACCGCTGTTTCACGCTGTGTCCCGCTGTGTTCCGTGGTGTCCCGCTTTGTCCCCCGCTGTGGCCCCCCCGAGCCACCTTTGTGTCCCCGCTGTGTCCCGCTGTGTCCTCGCTGTGTCCGCCTCTGTCTCCCGCTCTGTCCACCGCTGTGTCTCACGCTTTGTCCCCGCTGGGTCCCGCTGTGTCCCGCTCTGTTCCCCACTGTGTCCCTCGCTGAGTCCTCTATGAGTCGCCACTGTGTCTCGCTGTGTCCTCGCTGTGTCCCCTGCTATCTCCCGCTTTGTCCCACGCTGTGTCCTGCTGTGTCCCGCTCTGTCCTCGCTGTGTCCCCCGCTGTGTCCTGCTGTGTTCCCGCTGTGTCCCAAGCTGTGTCCCGCTGTGTGCCCTGCTGTGTCCTGCTGGGTCCCGCTGTGTCCCTGATGTGTCCCGCTGTGTCCTCGCTGTGTTCCCCGCTGTGTCCCGCTTTGTCCCCCGCTGTGTCCCGCTGTGTCTACTGCTGTGTCCCCACTGTGTCCCTCTGTGTCTCGCTGTGTCCCGCTGTGTCCTCACTGTTTCCCATGCTGTGTTCTGCTGTGTCCTCGCTGTGTCCCCCGCTGTGTCCCGTTGTGTACCCAGCTGTGTACCCCGCTGTGTCCCGCTGTGTCCCCGCTGTATCGACGCTGTGTCCCGCTTGGTCCCGCTGTGTCACACTGTGTCCCGTGGTGTCCCTCTTTGTCCCCCGCTGTGTCCACCGCTGAGTCCCCTCTTTGTGGCCACTGTGTCCTGCTGTGTCCTCGCTGTGTCCCCCGCTGTCTCCCGCTTTGTCCCCCGCTGTGTCCCCGCTGTGTCACGCTATGTCCTCGCTGTTTCCCCCGCTGTGGCCCGCTGTGTGCCCCGCTGTGGCCCGCTGTGTCTACGGCTGTGTCCCCGCTGTGTTCCGCTGTGTCCTCGCTTTTTTACCCTCTGTGTCCCACTGTGTCCCTGCTGTATCGACGCTGGGTCCCGCTGGGTCCCGCTGTGTCATCCCTGTGTCCCCCGCTGTGTCCCTGCTGTGTCCCCGCTGTGTCCCGCTGTGTACTGCTGTGTCCCCGCTGAGTTCCGTTGTGTCCCTCTGTGTCCCCCGCTGTGTCCCCTGCTATGTCTTGCTGTGTCCCCCGCTGTGTCCCACTGTGTCCTTGCTGTGTCCTCCGTTGTGTGCCACTGTGTCCTCGCTGTGTCCCCCGCTGTTTCCCGCTGTGTCCTGCTGTGTCACGCTGTTTCCCCGCTGTGTCCCAGCTGTGTCCCTCTGTGTACCCCGCTGTGTCCAGCTTTGTCCCCGCTGTGTCTCGCTGTGTCCCACGCTCTGTCCCCCACTGTGTCCCGCTGTGTCCCCCGCTGTTTCCCACTGTGTACCCCACTGTGTACCACTGTGTCCCCGCAGGTCCCCTCTGTTGA
>NW_012296993.1:0-4491 GCF_000151885.1 Dipodomys ordii
TGTGTCCAGCTGTGTCACCGCTGTGTCTTGCTGTGGCCACTCTCTGTCTCCACTGTCCCCCGCTGTGTCCCCCGCTGTGCCCCGCAGTGTCCCGCTGTGTCCCGCTGGGTCCCCCGATGTGTCCAGCTGTGTCCCCCGCTGTGCCCCGCAGTGTCCCGCTGTGTCCCGCTCTGTCCCCCACTGTGTCCCCCGCTGAGTCCTCTATGTGTCGCCGCTGTGTCCCGCTGTGTCCTCGCTGTGTCCCCTGCTGTCTCCCGCTTTGTCCCACGCTGTGTCCCACTGTGTCCCGCTGTGTCCTCGCTGTGTCCCCTGCTGTGTCCTGCTGTGTTACCGCTGTGTCCCAAGCTGTGTCCCGCTGTGTCCCGCTGTGTCCCCTGCTGTCTCCCGCTTTGTCCCACGCTGTGTCCCACTGTGTCCTGCTGTGTCCTCGCTGTGTCCCCTGCTGTGTCCCACTATGTTCCCGCAGTGTCCCCGCTGTGTCCCCGCTGTGTCCTCGCTGTGTTCCCTGCTGTGTCCCGCTGTGTCCCCCGCTGTCTCTCACTGTGTCTACTGCTGTGTCCCCACTGTGTCCCTCTATGTCTCGCTGTGTCCCGCTGTGTCCTCGTTGTTTCCCACGCTGTGTTCTGCTGTGTCATCTCTGTGTTCCCCGCTGTGTCCCGTTGTGTCCCCAGCTGTGTACCCCACTGTGTCCCGCTGTGTCCCCGCTGTATCGACGCTGTCTCCCGCTGGGTCCCGCTGTGTCCTCCCTGTGTTCCCCACTGTGTCCCGCTATGTACCCCTCTGTGTCCCTCGCTGTGACCCGCTGTGTCCCGCTGTGTACTGCTGTGTCCCCCGCTGTGTCCCGCAGTGTCCCTGATGTGTCCCAATGTGTCCACGCTGTGTCCCGCGCTGGGTCCCGCTGAGTCCCCATTGTTTCCCCCGCTGTGTCCCGCTGTGTCCGGCTGTGTCCCCCGCTGTGTCCCCCGCTGTGTCCCCCGCAGTGTCAGCGCTTTGTCCCGCTGTGTCCTCACTGTCCCCCCTGTCTCCCGCTCTGTACCCCGCTGTGTCTCAAGCTTTGTCCCCGCTGTGTCCCACTGTGTCCCGCTGTGTCCCGCTGTGCCCCCACTGTGTCCCGTTGTGTTAACAGCTGTGTACCACGCTGTGTAACGCTGTGTCCCCGCTGTATCGACGCTGTGTACCGCTGGGTCCCGCTGTGTCCTCGCTGTGTTCCCCGCTGGGTCCCGCTGTGTCCCCCCTGTGTGCCCCGCTGTGTTCCACTGTGTCCCGCTTTGTCCCCCGCTGTGTCCCCCGCTGTGTCCCTATGTGTCCCACGCTTTGTCCCCCAGTGTCCCCGCAGTTTCCCCGCTGTGTCCCGCTGTTTCCCACTGTGTTCTGTGGTGTCCCGCTTTGTCCTCCGTTGTGTCCCCCGGTGAGTCGCCGCTGTGTCGCCGCTTTGTCCCACTGAGTCCTCCATGTGTCCCCCGCTGTGTCCCGCTGTGTCCAGTTGTGTCCCCCGCTGTGTCCCCCGCTGTGTCCCCGCAGTGTCAGCGCTGTGTCCCGCTGTGTTCTCGCTTTGGCCCCCGCTGTCTCCCGCTGTGTCCCCCGCTGTGTCCCGCTGTGTCCCCCGCTGTGCCCTGCAGTGTCCCGCTCTGTCCCGCTGTGTCCTCGCTGTGTCAGGCTGTGTCCCCGCTGTGTCCCCCGCTGTCTCCAGCTCTGTCCCCTGCTGTGTCTCATGCTTTGTCCCCGCTGTGTCCCACTGCGTCCCGCTGTGTCCCGCTGTGCCCCCACTGTGTCCCGTTGTGTCCACAGCTTTGTACCATGCTGTGTAACGCTGTGTCTCCGCTGTATCTACGCTGTGTCCCGCTGAGTGCCGCTGTGTACTCGCTGTGTTCCCCGCTGTGTCCAGCTGTGTCCCCCACTGTGTCCCCCACTGTGTCCTCGCTGTGTCCCCCGCTGTGTCCCGCTGTGTCCCGCTGTTTCCTCGCTCTGTGTCATCGCTGTGTCCCCGCTGTGTCCCCCGCCGTGTCACGCTGTGTCCAGCTGTGTCCCGCTGCGGCCCTGCTGTGTCCCTCTGTGTCCCGCTTTGTCCCCCACTGTGTCCCGCAGTGACCCCGCTGTGTCCCGCTGTGTCCCACTGTGTCCCGTGGTGTCCCGCTTTTTCCCCCGCTGTGTCCCCGGCTGAGTCTCGCTGTGTCCCCACTGTGTCCTCTCTGTGTCCCCCGCTGTGTCCTGCTCTGTTCCCCACTGTGTCTCCCGTTTTGTCCCTGCTGTGCCCCGCTGTGTCCCGCTGTGTCCCGCTGTGTCCCCCACTGTGTCCCGTTGTGTCAACAGCTGTGTACCCCGCTGTGTCCCGCTGTGTACCCGCTGTATAGACGCTGTGTCCCGCTGGGTCCTGCTGTGTCTCTCTCTGTGTTCCCCACTGTGTCCCGCTGTGTCTCCCGCTGTGTCCCTTGCTGTGTCCCCCGCTGTGTCCCGCTGTGTCCCGCTGTGTCCCCCGCTGTGTCCTTGCTGTGTCCCCGCTGTGTCCCGCTGGGTCCCACAGTGTCCCCCGCTGAGTCCGGTTGTTTCACCGCTGTGTCCCGCTGTGTCCCCACTCTATCGACGCTGTGTCCCGCTGTTCCCGCTGTGTCCTCTCTTTGTTCCCCGCTGTGTCCCGCTGTGTCCCCCGCTGTGTCTCTCGCTGTGTCCCGCTGTGTCCCAGCTGTGTCCGGCTGTGTCCCGCTGTGTCCCCCGCTGTGTCCTTGCTGTGTCCCCACTGTGTCCCGCTGTGTCCCGCAGTGTCCACAGCTGTGTCCCGCTGTGTCACCGCTGTGTCCCGCTTTCTCCTCGCTGTGTCCCCCGCTGTGTCCCGCTTTGTGCCTGCTGTGTACCCGCTGTGTCCCCGCTGTGTCCCCTGCTGTGTCCCCACTGTGTCACGCTGTGTTTCGCTGTGTCTGGCTGTGTCCTCGCTCTGTCTCACTCAGTGTCCAACTGTGTCTTCCCTGTGTCCCCCACTGTGTCCCGCTGAGTCCCCTGCTGTGTCCCGCTGTGTCACGCTGTGTCACGCTCTGTCCCATCTGTGTCCCTCTGTGTCCAGCTCTGTCCCTGTTGTGTGTCTGCTGTGCCCCGCTGTGTACCCTTCTGTGTCCAGCTGTGTCCCCTCTGTGTCCCGCTGTGTCCCTTCTCTTTCCCCCGTTGTCCACCGCTGTGTCCCCCGGCTGTGTCCCGCAGTGTCCCTGCTGTGTCCCGCTGTGTCCTACTGTTTTCAGTGGTGCCCCGCTTTTTCCCCTCTATGTCCCCTGCTGAGTCCCCTCTGTGTCCCCGCTGTGTCCAGCTGTGTCCTCGCTGTGTCCTCCGCTGTCTCCCGCTTTGTCCCACGCTGTGTCCTACTGTGTCCCACTGTGTCCCTTCTGTGTCCCCTGCTGTGTCCCGATGTGTCCCACTGTGTCCCCCGCTGTGTCCTGCTGGGTCCCGCTGTGCCCCTCCTGTGTCCCTGCTGTGTCCCGCTATGTCCCCCGCTGTGTCCCGTTGTGTCCCGCTGTGTCCCCCGCTGTGTCCCGCTGTGTCCCCGCAGGTTCACCGCTGTTTCACGCTGTGTCC
This sequence comes from Dipodomys ordii, assembly GCF_000151885.1. NCBI lineage: Eukaryota > Metazoa > Chordata > Mammalia > Rodentia > Heteromyidae > Dipodomys > Dipodomys ordii. The sequence goes on from NW_012296993.1 coordinate 3,559, forward strand.
TGCTGTGTTCCGTGGTGTCCCGCTTTCTCCCCCGCTGTGTCCCCTCTGTGTCCCCTGTGTCCCCCGCTGTGTCCCACTGTGTCCCCCGCTGTGTCCCTCTGTGTCCACTGCTGTGACCCCGTTGTGCCTTGCTGTGTCCCGCTGTGTCCCGCTGTGTCCCCTGCTTTGTCCCGCTGTGTCGACGCAGTGTTCCCTCTGTGTCCTGCTGTGTCACACTGTGTCCCATGGTGTCCCCTTTTTCCCCCGCTGTTTCCCCCGCTGAGTCCCCTTTGTGTCCCCCATTGTGTCCCGCTGTGTCCCGCTGTGTCCTAGCTGTGTCCCCCGCTGTGTCCCGCTGTATCCCCGCTGTGTCCCAAGCTGTGTCCCGCTGTGTCCCGCTGTGTACCCCGCTGTGTCCCGCTATGTTGCCGCAGTGTCCCCGCTGTGTCCTGCTGTGTCCCACTGTGTCCTCGCTGTGTCCCCCGCTGTGTCCCGTTGTGTCCCCAGCTGTGTACCCCGCTGTGTACCGCTGTGTCCCCGCTGTTTCGATGCTGTGTCTTGCTGTGTCCCACTGTGTCCTCGCTGTGTCCCACACTGTGTTCTGCTGTGTCACCCGCTGTGTCCTGCTGTGTCCCCCGCTGTGTCCCGCTGTGTCCCCGAAGGGTCACCGCTGTTTCGCGCTGTGTCCCGCTGTGTTCCGTGGTGTCCCGCTTTGTCCCCCGCTGTGTCCCCATCTGAGTCCCCGCTGTGACCCCGCTGTGTCCCGCTGTGTCCTCGCTGTGTCCCCCGCTGTCTCCCGCTCTGTCCCCCGCTGTGTCTCACGCTTTATCCCGTCTGTGTCCCACTCTGTCCCGCTGTGTCCCGCTGTGTCCACCACTGTGTCCCTTTGTGTCCCCAGCTGTGTAACCTGCTGTGTAACGCTGTGAATCCCGCTGTATCGAGGCTGTGTCACGC
>NW_012296994.1:0-4490 GCF_000151885.1 Dipodomys ordii
CCTTCTCCTTCTTCTGCTTCTCCGTCTGATTCTGTTTCTTCTGCTTTTCCTGCGTCTCCTTCTGCTTCTCCTTCTGCTTCTCCTTCTCGTTCTTCTGCTATTCCTTCTGCTTCTCTTTCTGGTTCTGCATCTTCAGCTTCTTCTGCTACTGATTCTGCTTCTTCTGTTTCTTCTGCTTCTCCTCCTGCTTCTCCTTCTGCTTTTGCTTCTCTTTCTGCTTCTGCTTCTCCTTCTGGTTCTCCTTCTTCTTCTCCAGATTCTGCTTCTTCTGCTTCTCCTGCTTCTCCTTCTGCTTTAGGTTCTGCTTTTGCTTCTTCGGCTTCTTCTGCTTCTATTTTTGCTTCTCCTTCTGTTTCTGCTTCTCTTTCTGCTTCTGCTTCTTCTCCTTCTTCTATTTCTTCGGATTCTGCTCCTCCTGCTTCTGCTTCTCCTGCGTCTCCTTCTGTTTCTCTTTATGCTTCTCCTTCTGCTTCTCCTTCTTCTGCTTCTACTACTGCTCCTGCTTCTCCTTCTGCATCTTCTTCTGTTTCAATTTCTCCTTCTTCTGCTTTTCATTCTGCTTCTGCTTCTCCTGCTTCTTCTCCTTCTCATTCTCCTTCTCTTTCTGCTTCTGCTTATCCTTCTCTTTCTCCTACTCCTAATCCTTCTCTTTCTCCTTGTTCTTCTTCTGCTTCTCGTTCTTCTTCTGCTTCTTCTGCTTGTTCTGTTTCTTCTGCTTCTACTTTTCCAGCTTCTGCTGCTTCTGCTTCTCCTTCTGCTTCAGGTTCTCCTTCTGCTTCTTGGGCTTCTTCTGTTTCTTCTGCTTCTGCTTCTCCTGCTACTGCTTCTTCTGCTTCTTCTGCTTCTCTTTTGCTTCTCCTTCTACTTCTGCTTCTCCTTCTGCTCCTTCTCTTTCTTCTGTTTCTTCTTCTTCTTCTTCTTCTGCTCCTCCCGCTTCTGCTTCTTCTGCTTCTCCTGCTTGTCCTTCTCCTTCTGCTTCTCCTTCTCCTTCTTCTCCTTCTCTTTCTGCTTCTGCTTCTTCTGATTTTCCTACTTCTCCTTCTTCTTCTCCTTCTGTTTCTGCTTCTCTTTCTGCTTCTGCATCTCCTTCTGCTTCACCTTCTTCTGCTCTTTCTCCTTCTTTTGTTTCTCCCTCTGCTTCTGCTTCTTATGCTTCTTCTTTATCTTCTGCTTCTGCTTCTCCTGCTTCTGCTTCTTGTGCTTCTACTGCTTCTTCTTCTGCTTCTGTTTCTTCTGCTTCTACTTCTCTTTCTGCTTCTGCTTCTCCTGCTTGTTTTTCTGCTTCTTCTGCTGCTTCTCCTTCTGCTGCTTCTTCTACTTCTCCTACTGCTTCTCTTTTTGCTTCTCCTTCTGCTTCTGCTTCTGCTTATTCTGTTTCTCCTGCCTGAATTTCTGGTTCTACTTCTTCTGCTGCTTCTCCGTCTGCTTCTGCTTCTCCTTCTGCTAATATTTCTGCTTCTTCTGCTTCTTCTCTTTCGGCTTCTCCTGCTTCTGCTTCTTGTGCTTCTCCTGCTTCTGTTTCTGCTTCTCATTCCGCTTCTGCTTCTCCTTCTGCTTCTGCTTCTCCTCTTTCTCCTTCTCCTACTTCTGCTTCTCCTTCATCTTCTGCTTCTTGTGCTCCTCCTGCTTCTCCTTCTGCATCTCCTTCTGCTTGTGCTTGTCCTTATGCTTCTTCTTCTGCCTCTGCTTCTCCTTCTCCTTCTTTTGCTTCTCCTTTTGCTTCTGCTTCTTCTGCTTTTCCTGCTTCTCCTTCTGCTTCTGCTTCTTCTGCTTCTCCTTCTGCATCTTCTTCTGCTTCTGCTTCTCCTTCTCCTTCTTCTGCTTCTCCTTCTTATTCTCCTACTGCTTCTCCTTCTGTTTCCTTCTCCTTCTTGTTCTTCTGCTTTTCCTTCTGCTTCTCGTTCTGCTTCTGCTACAACTGCTACTGCTTCTACTTCTTCTGTTTCGTCTGCTTCTCCTTCTGCTTTTGATTCTCTTTCTGCTTCTGCTTCTCCTTCTGCTTCTCCAGATTCTGCTTCTTCTGCTTCTCCTGCTTCTCCTTCTGCTTCAGATTCTCCTTCTGCTTCTTCGGTTTCTTATGCTTCTGCTTCTCCTGCTTCAGCTTCTTCTGCTTCCCCTCCTTCTCTTTCTGCTTCTCCTTCTGTATCTGCTTCTCCTTCTGCTTCTGCTTCTTGTCCTTCTCCTGTTTGTTCTGCTTATGCTTCTCCTGTTTATGCATCTCCTGATTCTCCTTCTGCTGCTCTTTCTGCTTCTCCTGCTGCTTTTCCTCTCCTGCCCCTTCTTCTGCTTCTCTTTCTGCTTCTCCTTCTGTTTCTCCTTCTCCATCACCTTCTCGTTCTTCTGCTTTTCCTTCTGCTTCTCCTTCTGCTTCTGCATCTTCTGCTTCTTCTGCTACTGCCTCTGCTTCTTCTGTTTCTTCTGCTTCTCCTTCTGCTTTTGCTTCTCTTTCTACTTCTGCTTCTCCTTCTCCTTCTCCAGATTCTGCTTCTCCTGCTTCTCCTTCTGCTTCAGGTTCTGCTTCTGCTTCTTCTGCTTCTGCTTCTTCTGCTTCTCCTGCTTCTCTTTCTGCTTTTCCTTCTGTTTCTGCTTCTCCTTCTGTTTCTTCTCCTTCTTCTGTTTCTTCTGTTTCTGCTTCTCCTGCTTCTGCTTCTCCTTCTTCTCGTTAGGCTTCTCTTTCTGCTTCTCCTTCTCCTTCTTCTGCTTCTCCTTCTGCTTCTGTTTCTCCTTCTGCTTCTGCTTCTGCTTCAATTTCTCCTTCTGCTTCTCATTCTGCTTCTGCCCCTTCTGTTTCTTCTGCTTCTCCTGCTTATATTGCTGCTTCTCCTTCTGCTTCTCTTTCTGCTTCTGCTTCTCCTTCTGGTTCTCCTACTCCTAATATTCCTCTTTCGCCTTCTCCATCTTCTTCTTCTGCTTCTCCTGCTGCTTCTGCTTCTGCTTATTGTACTATTTCTGTTTCTTCTGCTTCTGCTTCAGATTGTGCTTCTTCTGTTTCTCCTTCTGCTTCAGATTCTGCTTCTGCTTCTTCGGCTTCTCCTGTTTCTTCTGCTTCTGCTTCTCCTGCTTCTTCTGCTTCTCGTGCTTTTCTTTCTGCCTCTCCTTCTGCTTCTGCTTCTCCTTCTGCTTCTGCTCCTTCTATTTCTTCTGTTTCTTTTGCTTCTGCTTCTCACGCTCTGCTTCTTCTGCTTCTCCTGCTTCTCGTTCTGCTTCTCTTCGTCGGCTTCTCTTTCTACTTCTCCTTCTGCTTCTTCTGATTCTGCTTCTTCTCCTTTTTCTTCTCCTTCTGCTTCTGCTTCTTCTGCTTCTCCTGCTACTCCTTCTGCATCTCCTTCTGCTTGTGCTTTTCCTTCTGCTTCTGCTTCTCCTTCTTCTGCTTCTCCGTCTGTTTCTGCTTCTTCTGTTTTTCCTGCTTCTCCTTCTGCTTCTCATTCTTCTTCTCCTTCTGTTTCAACCTTGTCGTTATTCTGCTATTCCTGCTGCTTCTCTATCTGCTTCTGCATCTTCAGCTTCTTCTGCTACTGCTTCTGCTTCAGCTTCTTCTGTTTCTTTTGCTTCTCTTTCTGCTTCTCCTTCTGCTTTTGCTTCTCTTTCTGCTTCTGCCTCTCCTTCTGGTTCTCCTTCTTCTCCAGATTCTGCTTCTTCTGCTTCTCCTGCTTCTCCTTCTGCTTCAGGTTCTGCTTCTGCTTCTTCAGCTTCTATTTCTGCTTCTCCTTCTGTTTCTGCTTCTCTTTCTGCTTCTGCTTTTTATCCTTCTTCTATTTCTTTTGATTCTGCTTCTCCTGCTTCTGTTCTCCTGCTTCTCCTTCTGTTTCTCTTTATGCTTCTCCTTCTGCTTCTCCTTCTTCTGCTTCTACTTCTGCTTCTGCTTCTCCTTCTGCATCCTCTTCTGTTTCAATTTCTCCTTCTTCTGCTTTTCATTCTGCTTCTGCTTCTCCTGCTTCTGCTTCTTCTGCTTCTCCTGCTTCTCATTCTCCTTCTCTTTCTGCTTCTGCTTATCCTTCTGTTTCTCCTACTCCTAATCCTTCTCTTTCTCCTTCTTCTTCTTCTGCTTCTCCTGCTTCTTCTTCTTCTTCTTCTTCTTCTTCTTCTTCTTCTTCTTCTTCTTCTTCTTCTTCTTCTTCTTCTGCTTTTTCTGTTTCTTCTTCTTCTGCTTCAGCTTCTGCTTCTTCTGCTTCTCCTTCTGCTTCTCCTTCTGCTTCTGCTCTTCTCCTTCTGTTTCTTCTGTTTCTGCTTCTCCTGCTTCTTCTTCTTCTGCTTCTCCTCCTTCTCCTTCTGCTTCTCCGTCTCATTCTCCTTCTCTTTCAATTTCTCCTTCTTGTGCTTCTCATTCTGCTTCTGCTTCTCCTGCTTCTGCTTCTTCTGTTTCTCCTTCTGCTTCTCCTTCTGCTTCTCTTTCTGCTTCTTATTCTGCTTCTGCTCCTCCTACTCCTAATCCTTCTCTTTCTCCTTCTTCTTCTGCTTACTCGTTCTGCTACTGCTTCTTCTGCTTGTTC
>NW_012296995.1:0-4490 GCF_000151885.1 Dipodomys ordii
CTGTGTCCCTGCTGTGTCCCGCTGTGTCCGGCTGTGTCCCGCTCTGTCCCCGCTATGTCCCGCTGTGTCCCGCAGTGTCCCACTGTCTGCCGCTTTGTCCCGCTGTGTCCCACTGTGTCCCCGCTGTGTCCCGTTGTGTCCCGCTGTGTCCCCGCTGTGTGCCCGCTGTGTCCCTCTGTGTACCCCGCTGTGTCCCGCTGTGTCCCGCTGTGTCACACTGTGTTCCGTGTTGTCCCGCTTTGTCCCCCGCTGTGACCTCGCTTTGTTTCCCGATGTGTCCCCCTGTGTACCACTCTGTGACCCCGCTGTGTCCCGCTCTGTACCCGCTGTGTCCCGCTATGTTCCCGCAGTGTCCCCGCTGTGTCCCGCTCTGTCCTCGCTGTGTCCACCGCTGTGACCCGTTGGGTTATCAGCTGCGTACCCCGCTGTGTCCAGCTGTGTCCACTCTGTATCGACGCTGTGTGCCTGATGTGTTACTCGTTGTGTCCCGCTGTGTCCCCCGCTGTGTACCTGCTGTGTCCCTGCTGTGTCCCCGCTCTGTCCCGCTGTGTCCCGCTTTGTCCTCGCTGTGTCCCAAGCTGTGTACCGCTGTGTCCCCCGCTGTGTCCTGCTGTGTCCTGCTGTGTCCCCGCTTTGTCCCACTGTGTCCCCCGCTGTGTCCCGCTGTGTACCGCTGTGTCCTGATGTGTCCCGGTGTGTCCCACTGTGTCCGCGCTGTGTTCCCGGCTGTATTCCGCTGTGTACCCCTCTGTGTCCACCGCTGTGTCCCGCTGTGTCCCCCGCTTTGTCCTGCTGTGTCCCGCTGTGTCCCCCGCTGTGACCTGCTGTGTCCCGCTTTGTCCCCCGCTGTGTCCCCACTGTGTGCCCCCTGTGTCCCGCTGTGTACCCCGCTGTGTCCAGCTGTGTTCCCGCTGTGTCCCGCTGTGTCCCCTCTCTGTCCCCTGCTGTCCCCCTTTGTGTCTCCTGCTGTGTCCCCTCTCTGTCCCCTGCTGTCCCCCGCTGTGTCTCCCGCTGAGTCCCGCTGTGTCCCGCTTTGTCGCCCGCTTTGTCCCGCTGTGCCCCTGCAGTGTCCCCACTGTGTCACACTGTGTCACACTGTGTCCCGTGTTGTCCCGCTTTGGCCCCCGTTGTGACCTCGCTGTGTTTCTCGCTTTGTCCCGCTTTGTACCCTTCTGTGTCCCCCGCTGTGTCCCGCTGTGTACCCCGCTGTGTCCAGCTGGGTCCTCTCTTTGTCCCTCGCTGTCTCCTGCTTTGTCCTACGCTGTGTCCCGCTGTGACCTGCTGTGTCCTCGCTGTGTCCCCTGCTGTGTCCCGCTGTGTTCCCCGCTGTAACCCGCTGTGTCCCGCTGTGTCCCCCACTGTGTCCCTGCTGTCTCCCCGCTGTGTCCCACTGTGTCCCGCTGTGCCCCCACTGTGTCCCGTTGTGTCCACAGTGTGTACCACGCTATGTAACGCTGCCTCCCCGCTGTATCGACGCTGTGTCCCGTTGTGTCCCTCTGTGTCCTCCCTGTGTTCCCCACAGTGTCTCGCTGTGTCCCCAGCTGTGTACCCCACTGTGTCCTCGCTGTGTCCCCTGTTGTGTCCCGCTGTGTCCCGCTGTGTTCCCCGCTTTGTCCTGCTGTGTCTCCACAGTGTCCCCGCTGTGTCCAGCTGTGTCACACTGTGTCCCGTGGTGTCCCACTTTTTCCCCCGCTGTGTCCCCCGCTGTGTCCCCCACTGAGTCCCCTCTGTTTCGACGCTGTGTCCCGCTGTGTCCTCGCTGTGTTCCCCGCTGTGTCCCGCTGTGTCCACCGTTGTGTCCACCACTGTGTCCTCGCTGTGTCCCCCGCTGTGTCCCGCTGTGTCCTCGCTGGGTCCCCCGCTGGGTCCCGCTGGGTCCCCCGCTGTGTCCCGCTGTGTCTGATTGTGTCCCGCTCTGTCCCCGCTGTGTCTCGCTGTGTCCCTCTGTGTCCCCGCTGTGTGTCCGCTGTGTCCCAGTGTGTACCCCGCTGTGTCCAGCTGTGTCCTTTTGTGTCACGCTGTTTCCCCGCTGTGTCCCTGCTGTGTCCCTCTGTCTACCCCGCTGTGTCCAGCTTTGTCCCCGCTGTGTCTCGCTGAGTCCCACGCTCTGTCCCACACTGTGTCCCGCAGTGTCCCGCGCTGTGTCCCGCTGTGTCCCCCGCTGTGTCCCACTGTGTCCCCCGCTGAGTCCCCGCTGTGTCACCGCTGTGTCCCGCTGTTTCCTTGCTGTGTCCCCTGCTGTCTCCCTCTCTGTCCCCGGCTGTGTCTCACGCTTTGTCCCCGCTGTGTCCCACTGTGTCCCGCTGTGTCCGGCTGTGCCCCCACTGTGTCCCGTTGTGTCCACAGTGTGTACCACGCTGTGTAACGCTGTGTGCCCGCTGTATCGACGCTGTGTCCCGCTATATCCTGGCTGTGTCCCCCGCTGTCTCCAGCTCTGTCCCCCGCTGTGTCTCACGCTTTGTACCCGCTGTGTCCCACTGTGTCCCGCTGTGTCCCGCTGTGCCCCCACTGTGTCCCGTTGTGTCCACAGCTGTGTACCACGCTGTGTAACTCTGTGTGCCCCCTGTATCGGCGCTGTGTCCCGCTGTGTCCTACTGTGTCCTCGCTGGGTCTCCCGCTGGGTCCGGCTGTGTCCCCCGCTGTGTCCCGCTATTTCACGCTGTGTCCTCGCTGTGTCCCCCGCTGTGTCCCATTGTGTTCCTAGCTGTGTACCCCGTTGTGTCCTGCTGTATCGACTCTGTGTCCCACTGGGTCCCGCTGTTTCCTTCCTGTGTACCCCGCTGTGTCTCGCTGTGTCCCCGCTGTATCGACGCTGTGTCCCCGCTGTGTGCCCGCTGTGTCCCGCTGTGTACCCCGCTGTGTCCAGCTATGTCACCGCTGTGTCTCGCTGTGGCCACTCTCTCTCTCCGCTGTCCCCTGCTGTGTCCCCCGCTGTGGCTCGCTGTGTCCCACTTCGTCCCCCGCTTTGTCCTGCTGTGTCCCGCAGTGTCCCCGCTGTGTCCCGCTGTGTAACACTGTGTCCCGTGTTGTCCCACTTTGTCCCACGCTGTGTCCCCCGCTGAGTCCCCTCTGTGTCGCCGCTGTGTCCCCCTGTGTCCTCGCTGTGTCCCCCGCTGTCTCCGGCTTTGTCTCCCGCTGTGTTCCGCTGTGTCCCGCTGTGTCCCCGCTGTGTCCCCAGCTGTGTCCCGCTGTGTCCTGCTGTGTCCTCCCTGTGTCCCCAGCTGTGTACCCCACTGTGTCCCACTGTGTCCCGGCTGTATCGATGCTAGGTCCCGCTGGGTCCCGCTGTGTCATCCCTGTGTCCCCCACTGTGTCCCGCTGTGTCCCCGGCTGTGTCTCTGCTGTGTCCCCGCTGTGTCCCGCTTAGACCCACTGTGTACAGCTGTGTCCCCCGCTGAGTCCCGCTGTGTCCCAATGTGTCCCAATGTGTCCTCGCTCTGTCCCCCGCAGTGTCGCGCTGTGTCCCCCGCTGTGTCCCACCGTGTCCCCGCAGGGTCACTGCTGTTTCCCGCTGTGTCCCGCTGTGTTCCGTGGTGTCCCTCTTTGTCCCCCGTTGCGTCCCCCACTGAGTCCCCGCTGTGTCACCACTGTGTCCCGCTGTGTCCTCGCTGTGTCCCCCACTGTCTCCCTCTCTGTTCCCCGCTGTGTCGCGCTGTGTCCCGCTGTGTCCCCTGCTGTGTCCCGCAGTGTCTCGCTGTGCCCCCACTCTGTCCCGTTGTGTCCACAGCTGGGTACCACGCTGTGTAACACTGTGTCCCTGGTGTATCGACGCTGTGTCCTGCTGGGTCCCGCTGTGTCCTCGCTGTGTTCCCTGCTGTGTCCTGCTGTGTACCCCGCTGGGTCCAGCTGTGTCACCGCGGTGTCCCGCTGTGGCCCTTCTCTGTCTGTGTTGTGTCCCGCTTTGTCCCCCGCTTTGTTCCGCTGTGTCTCGCTGTGTCCCACACTCTGTCCCTTACTGTGTCCTGCAGTGTCCCCCGCTGTGTCCCGTTGTGTCCCCTAGCCTTGTCCCCACTGTGTCACCGCTGTGTCCCGCTGTTTCCTCGCTGTGTCCCCTGCTGTCTCCCTCTCTGTCCCCCGCTGTGTCTCACGCTTTGTCCCCGCTGTGTCCCACTGTGTCCCGCTGTGTCCTGCTGTGTCCCCACTGTGTCCCGTTGTGTCCACAGCTGTGTACCACGCTATGTAACGCTGTGTCCCAGATTTATCGACGCTGTGTCCCGCTGTGTCCCGCTGTGTCCTCGCTGTGTTCCCCGCTGTGTTCCGCTGTGTCCCGGCTGTGTCCCCCACTGTGTCCTCGCTGTGTCCCCTGCTGTGTCCCGCTGTGTCCTCACTGGGTCCCCCACTGTGTCCCGCTGTGTCCCCCGCTGTGTCCCGCTGTGTCCGGCTGTGTCCCGCTCTGTACCCGCTGTGTCCCTCGGTGTCCCGCTGTGTCCCCGATGTGTGCCTGCTGTGTCCCGTTGTGTCGCCTGCTGTGTCCCGTTGTGTCGCCCGCT
>NW_012296996.1:0-4489 GCF_000151885.1 Dipodomys ordii
TTCTTCTGTTTCTTCTGCTTCTACTTCTGCTTTTGATTCTCTTTCTAGCTTCAGCTTCTCCTTCTGCTTCTCATTCTGCTTCTCCAGATTCTGCTTCTTCTACTTCTCCTGCTTCAGGTTCTGCTTCTGCTTCTTCGGATTCTTATGCTTCTGCTTCTTCTGCTTCCCCTCCTTCTCTTTATGCTTCTCCTTCTGTTTCTGCTTCTCTTTCTGCTTCTCCTTCTGCTTCTCCTTCTGCTTCTGCTTCTCCTTCTGTTTCTGCTTCTCTTTCTGCTCCTGCTCCTCGTTCTGCTTCTCTTCTGTTTCTTCTACTTCTGCTTCTCCTGCTCCTCGTTCTGCTTCTCTTCGTCTGCTTCTCTTTCTGCTTCTGCTTCTTCTTCTTCTTCTTCTTCTTCTTCTTCTTCTTCTTCTTCTTCTTCTACTCCTTCTGTTTCTGCTTCTTCTGCTTCTCCTGCTTCTCCTTCTGCATCTCCTTCTGCTTGTGCTTGTCCTTATTCTTCTTCTTCTACTTCTGCTTCTCCTTCTCCGTCTGCTACTGCTTCTTCTCCTTTTCCTGCTTCTCCTTCTGCTTCTCCTTCTGCTTCTCCTGCTGTTTCTCCTTCTCCTTCTTGTTCTTCTGCTTTTCCTTCTGCTTCTCCTTCTGCTTCTGCATCTTCTGCTTCTTCTGCTACTGCTTCTGCTTCTTCTGTTTCTTCTGCTTCTCCTGCTTCTGCTTCTCCTGCTTCTCCTACTTCTCGTTCTGCTTTTCCTTCTGCGTCTCTTTCTGCTTCTGCTTATCCTTTTGCTTCTCCTACTCCTAATCCTTCTCTCTCGCCTTCTCCGTCTTCTTCTTCTGCTTCTCCTGCTGCTTCTGCTTCTGCTTATTCTACTATTTCTGTTTCTTCTGCTTCTGCTTCAGATTGTGCTTCTTCTGTTTCTCCTTCTGCTTCAGATTCTGCTTCTGCTTCTTCGGCTTTTTCTGTTTCTTCTGCTTCTGCTTCTCCTGCTTCTTCTGCTTCTCCTGCTTCTCTTTCTGCTTCTCCTTCTGCTTCTGCTTCCCCTTCTGCTTCTGCTTCTGCTCTTCTCCTTCTTCTGTTTCTTTTGCTTCTGTTTCTTCTGCTTCTTCTTCTGTTTCTTCTGATTCTACTTCTGCTTCTGCTTCTTCTCCTTCTCTTTCTGCTTCTATTTCTGCTTCTTCTGATTCTCCTGCTTCTCCTTTTGTTGTCCTTCTGTTTCTGCTTCTCTTTCTGCTTCTGCTTCTCCTTCTGCTGCTCCTTCTCCTTCTGCTTCTGCTTCTCCCAGTGCTTCTGCTTCTGCTTTTTTGCTTATTCTTTTTCTTCTGCTTCTGCTTCTTCTGCTTCTTCTGCTTCTACTGCTTCTCCTTATGCTTCTCCTTATGCTTCTCCTTATGCTTCTCCTTCTTCTTCTTCTTCTTCTTCTTCTTCTTCTTTTTCTTCTTCTTCTTCTTCTTCTTCTTCTTCTTCTTCTTCTTCTTCTTCTTCTTCTTCTTCTTCTCTTTCGTCTGCTTCTTCCTTTCCTACTTCTTCTGCTTCTACTGCTTCTCTTTCTGCTTCTCATTCTGCTTTTGCTTCTCCTTCTGCTTCTCCTATTGCTTCTGCTGCCCTTCCTTCTCCTTCTCCTTCTCCTACTTCTGCTTCTCCTTCTGCTTTTGCTTCTTCTGCCTCTCCTGCTTCTCCTTCTGCTGCTTCTTCTGCTTCTGCTTCTCCTTCTGCTGCTTCTTCTGCTTCTGCTTCTCCTTCTGCTTCTCCTTCTGCTTCTCCTTCTGCTTCTCGTTCTTCTTCTGATTCTCCTTCTGCTCTTCCTACTCCTAATCCTTCTCTTTCTCCTTCTCCTTCTTCTTCTTCTGCTTCTCGTTCTGCTTCTGCTACTGCTTCTTCTGCTTGTTCTGTTTCTTCTGCTTCAGGTCCTGCTTCTGCTTCTTCAGCTTCTTCTGTTTCTTGTGCTTCTGCTTCTCCTGCTACTGCTTCTTCTCCTTCTCTTTCTGCTTCTCCTTCTGCTTCTTCTTCTCCTTCTGCTCCTTCTCCTTCTTCTGTTTCTTCTTCTTCTTCTGCTTCTCGCGCTTATGCTTCTTCTGCTTCTCCTTCCTTTCCTCTGCTTCTGCTTCTCCTTCTCCTTCTTCTGCTTCTCTTTCTGCTTCTGCTTCTTCTGATTCTCCAACTAATCCTTCTTCTTCTCCTTCTGTTTCTGCTTCTCTTTCTCCTTCTGCATCTCCTTCTGCTTCACCTTCTGCTGCTCCTTCTCCTTCTTCTGTTTCTCCCTCTGCTTCTGCTTCTGCTTCTTATGCTTCTTCTTGTTCTTCTGCTTCTGCTTCTCCTGCTTCTGCTTCTTATGCTTCTACTGCTTCTTCTTCTGCTTCTGCTTCTTGTGCTTCTTCTGCTTCTACTTCTCTTTCTGCTTCTGCTTCTCCTGCTTGTTCTTCTGCTTCTTCTGCTGCTTCTCCTTCTGCTGCTTCTTCTACTTCTCCTTCTGCTTCTCTTTTTCTTCTCTTTCTGCTTCTGCTTCTTCTGTTTCTCCTGCCTGAATTTCTGGTTCTACTTGTTCTTCTGCTTCTCCTTCTGCTTCTGCTTCTACTTCTGCTTCTGTTTCTGCTTCTTCTGCTTCTTCTCTTTCGGCTTCTCCTGCTTCTGCTTCTTGTGCTTCTCCTGCTTTTCTTTCTGCTTCTCATTCCGCTTCTGCTTCTCCTTCTGCTTCTCCTCCTTCTCCTTCTCCTACTTCTGCTTCTCCTTCAGCTTCTGCTTCTTCTGTTTCTCCTGCTTCTCCTTCTGCATCTCCTTCTGCTTGTGCTTGTCCTTATGCTCTTTCTTCTTCTTCTGCTTCTCCTTCTCCTTCTTTTGCTTCTGCTTTTCCTGCTTCTCCTGCTTCTCCTTCTGCATCTTCTTCTGCTTCGGCTTCTCCTTCTCCTTCTTCTGCTTATCCTTCTGATTCTCCTTCTGCTTCTTCTTCTTCTGCTTTACCTGCTTCTCTTTCTTCTTCTCCTTCTGCTTCTCCTTCTGTTTCTCCTTCTCCTTCTTGTTCTTCTGCTTTTCCTTCGGCTTATCCTTCTGCTTCAGCTACAACTGCTACTGCTTCTACGTCTTCTGTTTCTTCTGCTTCTCCTTATGCTTTTGATTCTCTTTCTGCTTCTGCTTCTCCTTCAGCTTGTCATTCTGCTTCTCCGGATTCTGCTTCTTCTGCTTCTCCTGCTTCTCATTCTGCTTCAGGTTCTGCTTCTGCTTCTTCGGATTCTTATGCTTCTGCTTCTCCTGCTGCTGCTTTTTCTGCTTCCGCTCCTTCTCTTTCTGCTTCTCCTTCTGTTTCTGCTTCTCCTTCTGCTTTTTGTCCTTCTCCTGATTCTTCTACTTCTGCTTCTCCTGTTTCTGTATCTCCTGCTTCTCCTTCTGCTGCTCTTTCTGCTTCTCCTGCTGCTTTTCCGACTCCTGCTCCTTCTTCTGCTTCTCTTTCTGATTCTCCTTCTGTTTCTCCTTCTCCTTCTCGCTCTTCTGCTTTTCCTTGAGCTTCTCCTTCTGCTTCTGCATCTTCTGCGTCTTCTGCTACTGCCTCTGCTTCTTCTGTTTCTTCTGCTTCTCCCTCTGCTTCTCCTTCTGCTTTTGCTTCTCTTTCTGCTTCTGCTTCTCCTTCTGTTTCTCCATCTTCTTCTCCAGATTCTGCTTCTTCTGCTTCTCCTGCTTCTCCTACTTCTCGTGCTGCTTCTCCTTCTGCGTCTCTTTCTGCTTCTGCTTATCCTTTTGCGTCTCCTACTCCTAATCCTTCTCTTTCGCCTTCTCCTTCTTCTTCTTCTGCTTTTCCTTCTGCTTCTCCTGCTGCTTTTCCGTCTCCTGCTCCTTCTTCTGCTTTTCTTTCTGCTTCTCCTTCTGTTTCTCCTTCTCCTTCTCGCTCTTCTGCTTTTCCTTGAGCTTCTCCTTCTGCTTCTTCTGCTTCTGCTTCTTCTACTTCTCCTGCTTCTCTTTCTGCTTCTCCTTCTGCTTCTCCTTCTACTTCTGATTCTGCTCTTCTCCTTCTTCTGTTTCTTTTGCTTCTGTTTCTTCTGCTTCTTCTTGTTCTGTTTTTTCTGATTCTACTTCTGCTTCTCCTTCTCCTTCTTCTGCTTCTCCTTCTGCTTCTGCTTCTCCTTCTGCTTCTGCTTCAATTTCCCCTTCTGCTTCTCATTCTGCTTCTGCGTCTTCTGTTTCTTCTGCTTCTCCTGCTTCTGCTTCTCCTGCTTCTCCTAGTTCTCGTGCTGTTTCTCCTTCTGCGTCTCTTTCTGCTTCTGCTTATCCTTTTGCTTCTCCTACTTCTAATCCTTCTCTTTTCGCCTTCTCTGCCTTCTTCCTCTGCTTCTCCTGCTTCTTATGCTTTCTCCTGCTTCTCTTTCTGCTTCTCCTTCTGCCTCTGCTTCTCCTTCTGCTTCTGCTTCTGCTCTTCTCCTTCTTCTGTTTCTTTTGCTTCTGTTTCATCCTGCTTCTTCGCTTCCGGTTCCTTTTGAATTCTACTTTTGGTATCTCTTTCTTCT
>NW_012296997.1:0-4489 GCF_000151885.1 Dipodomys ordii
GAGAAGCAGAAGCTGGAAAAGCAGAAGCAGAAGAAACAGAACAAGCAGAAGAAGCAGAAGCAGGACGAGAAGCAGAAGAAGAAGAAGGAGAAAGAGAAGGATTAGGAGTAGGAGGAGCAGAAGCAGAATAAGAAGCAGAAAGAGAAGCAAAAGGAGAAGCAGAAGGAGAAACAGAAGAAGCAGGAGAAGCAGAAGCAGAAGAAGAATGAGAAGCACAAGAAGGAGAAATTGAAGGAGAATGAGACGGAGAAGCAGAAGGAGAAGTAGGAGAAGCAGAAGAAGAAGAAGCAGGAGAGGCAGAAGCAGAAGAAACAGAAGAAGGAGAAGAGCAGAAGCAGAAGCAGAAGGAGAAGCAGAAGCAGGAGAAGCAGAAGAAGCAGAAGCTGAAGCAGAAGAAGAAGAAACACAAAAAGCAGAAGAAGCAGAAGAAGAAATAGCAAGAGAAGCAGAAGAAGAAGAAGGAGAAGGAGAAAGAGAAGGATTAGGAGTAGGAGAAACAGAAGGATAAGCAGAAGCAGAAAGAGAAGGAGAAGGAGAAGGAGAAGCAGGAGAAGCAGAAGAAGCAGAAGCAGGAGAAGCAGAAGCAGAATGAAAAGCAGAAGAAGGAGAAATTGAAACAGAAGAAGATGCAGAAGGAGAAGCAGAAGCAGTAGTAGAAGCAGAAGAAGGAGAAGCAGAAGAAGCATAAAGAGAAACAGAAGGAGAAGCAGGAGAAGCAGAAGCAGGAGAAGCAGAAGCAGAAGAAATAGAACAAGGAGAAGAAGCAGAAGCAGAAAGAGAAGCAGAAACAGAAGGAAAAGCAGAAATAGAAGCAGAAGAAGCCGAAGAAGCAAAAGCAGAACCTAAAGCAGAAGGAGAAGCAGGAGAAGCAGAAGAAGCAGAATCTGGAGAAGCAGGAGAACCAGAAGGAGAAGCAGAAGCAGAAAGAGAAGCAAAAGCAGAAGGAGAAGCAGAAGGAGAAGCAGAAGAAACAGAAGAAGCAGAATCAGTAGCCGAAGAAGCTGAAGATGCAGAACCAGAAAGAGAAGCAGAAGGAATAGCAGAAGAACGAGAAGGAGAAACAGAAGGAGAAGCAGAAGGAGACGCAGGAAAAGCAGAAGAAACAGAAACAGACAGAGAAGAAGGAAGAGAAGCCGAAGCAGAAGAAGAAGCAGAAGGAAAAGCACAAGCAGAAGGAGATGCAGAAGGAGAAGCAGGAGATGCAGAAGAAGCAGAAGCAGAAGGAGAAGAAGAAGGAGAAGAATCAGAATCAGAAGAAGCAGAAGCAGAAATAGAAAGAGAAGCCGACGAAGAGAAGCAGAACGAGAAGCAGGAGAAGCAGGAGAAGCACAAGTGGGAGAAGCAGAAGAAGAAGAAACAGAAGAAGGAGAAGGAGCAGAAGCAAAAGGAGAAGCAGAAAGAGAAGCAGGAAAAGCAGAAGAAGCAGAAGCAGGAGAAGCAGAAGGAGAAGAAACAGGAGAAGGAAAAGAAGCAGAAGCAGAAGCAGAAGGAGAAGCAGAAACAGAAGGGGAAGCAGAAAGAGAAAGAGGGGAAGCCGAAGAAGCAGAAGCAGGAGAAGCAGAAGAATAAGAATCCGAAGAAACAGAAGCAGAACCTGAAGCAGAAGGAGAAGCAGGAGAAGCAGAAGAAGCCGAATCTGGAGAAGCAGAATGAGAAGCTGAAGTAGAAGCAGAAGCAGAAGCAGAAAGAGAATCAAAAGCAGAAGGAGAAGCAGAAGAAACAGAAGAAGCAGAAGCAGTAGCAGTTGCAGCAGAAGCAGAAGGAGAAGCAGAAGGAAAAGCAGAAGAACGAGAAGGAGAAGGAGAAACAGAAGGAGAAGCAGAAGGAGAATCAGAAGGAGAAGGAGCAGAAGCAGAAGGAGAAGCAGAAGGAGAAACAGAAGCAGAAGAAACAGCAGAAAGAGAAGCAGAAGCAGAAGAAGATGCAGAAGGAGAAGCAGGAGAAGCAGAAGTAGCAGAAGCAGAAGGAGAAGTAGAAGAAGGAGAAGGAGAAGGAAGAGCCGCAGAAGCAATAGGAGAAGCAGAAAGAGAAGCAGAAGCAGAATGAGAAGCAGAAAGAGAAGCAGGAGAAGCAGAAGAAGCAGGAAAAGCAGAAGCAGAAGAAAGAGAAGAAGACGAAGAAGAAGAAGAAGCATAAGGAGAAGCATAAGGAGAAGCATAAGGAGAAGTATAAGGAGAAGCAGTAGAAGCAGAAGAAGCAGAAGCAGGAGAAGCAGAAGCAGAAGAAAAAGAATAAGCAAAAGAAGCAGAAGCAGAAGCAGTGGGAGAAGCAGAAGAAGGAGAAGGAGAAGGAGCAGCAGAAGGAGAAGCAGAAGCAGAAAGAGAAGCAGAAACAGAAGGAGAACAAGAAGGAGAAGCAGGAGAATCAGAAGAAGCAGAAAGAGAAGGAGAAGAAGGAGAAGCAGAAGTAGAATCAGAAAAAAACAGAAGAAGAAGAAACAGAAGCAAAAGAAACAGAAGTAGGAGAAGAGCAGAAGCAGAAGCAGAAGGAGAAGCAGAAGCAGAAGGAGAAGCAGAAAGAGAAGCAGGAGAAGCAGAAGAATCAGGAGAAGCAGAAGCAGAAGAAACAGGAGAAGCCGAAGAAGCAGAAGCAGAATCTGAAGCAGAAGGAGATACAGAAGAAGCACAATCTGAAGCAGAAGCAGAAGAAACAGAAATAGTAGAATAAGCAGAAGCAGAAGCACCAGGACAAGCAGAAGAACAAGAAGGAGAAGGCGAAAGAGAAGGATTAGGAGTAGGAGAAGCAAAAGGATAAGCTGAAGCAGAAAGAGACGCAGAAGGAAAAGCAGCACGAGAAGTAGGAGAAGCAGGAGAAGCAGAAGCAAGAGAAGCAGAAGAAACAGAAGACGCAGAAGCAGAATGAGAAGCAGAAGGAGAAATTGAAGCAGAAGGAGAAGCAGAAGCAGAAGGAGAGGCAGAAGAAAGAGAAGTAGAAGCAGAAAGAGAAGCAGAACGAGAAGCAGGAGAAGCAGAAGCAGGAGAAGCAGAAACAGAAGAAACAGAAGAAGGAGAAGAAGCAGAAGCAGAAGGAGAAGCACAAACAGAAGGAAAAGCAGAAAGAGAAGCAGAAGAAGCAGCAGCAGGAGAAGCAGAAGCAGAAGAAGCCGAAGAAGCAGAAGCAGAACCTAAAGCAGAAGGAGAAGCAGAAGAAGCAGAACCTGGAGAAGCAGAAGGAGAAGCAGAAGCAGAAAGAGAAGCAAAAGCAGAAGGAGAAGCAGAAGAAACAGAAGAAGCAGAGGCAGTAGCAGAAGAATCAGAAGATGCAGAAGCAGAAGGAGAAGCAGAAGGAAAAGCAGAAGAACGAGAAGGTGAGGGAGAAGGAGAAACAGAAGGAGAAGCAGAAAGAGAAGAAGTAGAAGGAGCAGGAGATGCAGAAACAGGAGAAGCATAAGCAGAACAAACAGGAGAAGGACAAGAACCAGAAGCAGAAGGAGAAGCAGAAACAGAAGGAAAAGCAGAAAGAGAAGGAGGGGAAGCAGAAGAAGCAGAAGCAGGAGAAGCAGAAGCATAAGAACCCGAATTAGCAAAAGGAGAACCTCAGGCAGAAGGAGAAGCAGGAGAAGCAGAAGAAGCAGAATCTGGAGAAGTAGAAGGAGAAGCAGAAGCAGAAAGAGAATCAAAATCAGAAGGAGAAGCAGAAGAAACAGAAGAAGTAGAAGCAGTAGCAGTTGTAGCAGAAGCAGAACGAGAAGCAGAAGGAAAAGCAGGAGAACAAGAAGGAGAAGGAGAAACAGAAGGAGAAGCAGAAGGAGAAGCAGAAAGAGAAGCAGGTAAAGCAGAAGAAGAAGAAGCAGAAGGAGAATCAGAAGGAGAAGCAGAAGAAGGAGAAGGAGAAGCAGAAGCAGAAGAAGATGCAGAAGGAAAAGCAGAAGAAGCAGAAGCAGACGGAGAAGCAGGAAAAGCAGAAGAAGCAGAAGCAAAAGGAGAAGCAAAAGAAGGAGAAGTAGAAGCAGAAGCATAGAAGAAGAAGCATAGGGACAAGCACAAGCAGAAGGAGATGCAGAAGGAGAAGCAGAAGAAGCAGAAGATGAAGGAGAAGCAGAAGTAGGAGAAGGAAAAGGAGGAGAAGCAGAAGCAGAAGGAGAAGCAGAAGCGGAAGGAGAAGCAGAAAGAGAAGCAGGAGAAGCACAAGAAGCAGAAGCAGGAGAAGCCGAAAGAGAAGAAGCAGAAGAAGCAGAATCAGAGTCAGAAGTAGAAGCAGAAGCAGAAGGAGAAGCAGCAGAAGAAGTAGAATCACAAATTCAGGCAGGAGAAACAGAAGAAGCCGAAGCAGAAGCAGAAGGCGAAGCAAAAAGAGAAGGAGAAGGAGAAGTAGAAGAAGCAGCAGAAGGAGAAGCAGCAGAAGAAGCAGAAAAACAAGCAGGAGAAACAGAAGCACAAAGAGAAGTAGGAGCAGAAGAAGCAGAAGAAGAAGCAGTAGAAGCAAAAGAAGCAGAAGCAGGAGAAGCAGAAGCAGAAGATAAAGAAGAAGCATAAGAAGCAGAAGCAGA
>NW_012296998.1:0-4488 GCF_000151885.1 Dipodomys ordii
TTCTCCTTCTGCTTCTGCTTCACCTTCTGCTACTTCTCTTTCTTCTTCTTAATCAAAATCATCATAATCTACTTCATCAACTTATTCTTCTTCTTATTCTTCATCTTCTTCTTCTTAATAATCTTCTTCATCTTCTTAATCTTCTTCATCAACTTATACTTCTGCTTCTCCCGCTTCAGCTTCTTCTGCTTCTCCTGCTTGTCCTTCTCCTTGTGCTTCATCTTCTCCTTCTTCTCCTTCATCTTTCGGCTTCTGCTTCTGCTTCTTCTGATTCTCCAACTTCTCCTTCTTCTTCTTCTTCTGTTTCTGCCTCTCTTTCTGCTTCTGCATCTCCTTCTGCTTCACCTTCTGCTGCTCCTTCTCCTTCTTCTGTTTCTCCCTCTGCTTCTGCTTCTTATGCTTCTTTTTCTTCTGGTTCTGCTTCTCCTGCTTCTGCTTCTTATGCTTCTTCTTCTTCTTCTTCTTCTTCTTCTTCTTCTTCTTCTTCTTCTTCTTCTTCTTCTTCTTCTTCTTCTTCTTCTTCTTCTTCTTCTTCTTCTTCTTCTTCTTCTCCTTCTTTTTCTGCTTCTGCTTCTGCTTCTTCTGCTTCTTCTCTTTCTGCTTCTCCTGCTTCTGCTTCTTGTGCTTCTCCTGCTTCTCTTTCTGCTTCTCATTCCGCTTCTGCTTCTCCTTCTGCTTCTGCTTCTCCTCCTTCTCCTTCTCCTACTTCTGCTTCTCCTTCAGCTTCTGCTTCTTCTGTTTCTCCTGCTTCTCCTTCCGCTTGTGCTTGTCCTTATGCTTCTTCTTCTGCCTCTGCTTCTCCTTTTCCTTCTTTTGCTTCTCCTTTTGCTTCTGCTTATTCTGCTTTTCCTTCTTCTCCTTCTGCTTCTGCTTCTCCTTCTGCATCTTCTTCTGCTTCTCCTTCTCCTTCTTCTGCTTCTCCTTCTGCTTCTCCTTCTGTTTCTCCTTCTCCTTCTTGTTCTTCTGCTTTTCCTTCTGCTTCTCATTCTGCTTCTGCTAAAACTGCTACTGCTTCTACTTCTTCTCTTTCTTCTGCTTCTCCTTCTGCTTCAGGTTCTGCTTCTATTTCTTCGGATTCTTATGCTTCTGCTTCTCCTGCTTCTGCTTCTTCTGCTTCTCCTGCTTCTCCTTATGCATCTTCTTATGCTTCTGCTTCTCCTTGTGCTGCTTCTTCTGCTTTTGTTTCTCCTTCTGCTTCTCCTTCTGTTTCTCCTTCTCCTTCTCGTTCTTCTGCTATTTCTTGTGCTTCTTTTTCTGCTTCTACATCTTCAACTTCTTCTGCTACTGCTTCTGTTTCTTCTGCTTCTTCTGCTTCTCCTTCTGCTTTTGCTTCTCTTTCTGCTTCTGCTTCTCCTTCTGCTTCTCCAGATTCTGCTTCTTCTGCTTCTCTTGCTTCTCCTTCTGCTTCAGGTTCTGCTTCTGATTCTTCGGATTCTTATGCTTCTGCTTCTCCTGCTTTTGCTTCTTCTGCTTCCCCTCCTTCTCTTTCTACTTCTCCTTCTGTTTCTGCTTCTCCTTCTGCTTCTGCTTCTTCTCCTTCTTCTGTTACTTCTGCTTCTGCTTCTCCTGCTTCTGCTTCTTCTGCTTCTACTGCTTCTCCTTATGCTGCTTCTTCTTCTTCTTCTTCTTCTTCTTCTTCTTCTTCTTCTTCTTCTTCTTCTTCTTCTTCTTCTTCTTCTTCTTCTTCTTCTTTTTCGTCTTCTTCTTTTCTTTCTTCTGCTTATGCTTTTCCTGCTTCTTCTGCTTCTCCTTCTTCTCGTCCTGCTTCTCTTTCTGCTTTTCTTTATGCTTCTCCTTCTGCTTCTCCTTCTGCTTCTGCTTCTCCTTCTGCTTCTGCTTCAATTTCTCCTTCTGCTTCTCATTCTGCTTCTGCGTCTTCTGTTTCTTCTGCTTCTCCTGCTTCTCCTACTTCTCGTGCTGCTTCTCCTTCTGCGTCTCTTTCTGCTTCTGCTTATCCTTTTGCTTCTCCTACTCCTAATCCTTCTCTCTCGCCTTCTCCGTCTTCTTCTTCTGCTTCTCCTGCTGCTTCTGCTTCTGCTTATTCTACTATTTCTGTTTCTTCTGCTTCTGCTTCAGATTGTGCTTCTTCTGTTTCTCCTTCTGCTTCAGATTCTGCTTCTGCTTCTTCGGCTTCTCCTGTTTCTTCTGCTTCTCCTGCTTCTTCTGCTTCTCCTGCTTCTATTTCTGCTTCTCCTTCTGCTTCTGCTCTTCTCCTTCTTCTGTTTCTTTTGCTTCTGTTTCTTATGCTTCTTCTTCTGTTTCTTCTGATTCTACTTCTGCTTCTCCTTCTTCTCTTCTTTCTGCTTCTACTTCTGCTTCTTCTGATTCTCCTCCTTCTCCTTCTTGTTCTTCTGTTTCTGCTTCTCTTTCTGCTTCTGCTTCTCCTTCTGCTGCTCCTTCTCCTTCTCCTTCTTATGCTTCTCCCACTGCTTCTGCTTCTGCTTCTTTTGCTTATTCTTTTTCTTCTGCTTCTGCTACTCCTGCTTCTGCTTCTTCTGTTTCTACTGCTTCTCCTTCTTCTTCATCTTCTTCTTCTTCTTCTTCTTCTTCTTCTTCTTCTTCTTCTTCTTCTTCTTCTTCTTCTTCTTCTTCTTCTTCTTCTTCTTCTTCTTCTTCTTTTTCTTCTTCTTCTTCTTCTTCTTCTTCTTCTTCTTCTTCTTCTTCTTCTTCTTCTTCTTCTTCTTCTTCTTCTTCTTCATCTCATTCTTCTGCTTCTGCTTTTCCTGCTTCTTCTGCTTCCACTGCTTCTCTTTCTGCTTCTCATTCTTCTTCTGCTTCTCCTTCTGCTTCTCCTATTGCTTCTGCTGCTCTTCCTTCTCCTTCTCCTACTTCTATTTCTTCTTCTGCATCTGCTTCTTCTGCTTCTCCTGCTTCTCCTTCTGCTTCTCCTTCTGCTTGTGCTTGTCCTTATGCTTCTTCTTCTGCTTCTCCTTCGCTTCTCCTTCTGCTTCTTCTGCTTCTCCTTCTGATTCTCCTTCTGCTTCTGCTTCTGTTTTTCCTTCTCCTTCTCGTTTTTCTGCTTTTCCTTCTGCTTCTCCTTCTACTTCTGCTGCTACTGCTACTGCTTCTGCTTCTTCTGTTTCTTCTGCTTCTCCTTCTGGTTTTGATTCTCTTTCCGTTTCTGCTTCTCCTTCTGCTTCTCATTCTGCTTCTCCAGATTCTGCTTCTTCTGCTTCTCCTGCTTCTCCTTCTGCTTCAGGTTCTGCTTCTGCTTCTTCGGATTCTTATGCTTCTGCTTTTCCTGCTTCTGCTTCTTCTGCTTCCCCTCCTTCTTTTTCTGCTCCTCCTTCTGTATCTGCTTCTCCTTCTGCTTCTGCTTCTTGTCCTTCTCCTTTTTCTTCTTCTTCTGCTTCTCCTATTTCTACATCTCCTGCTTCTCCTTCTGCCGCTCTTTCTGCTTCTCCTGCTGCTTTTCCTTCTCCTGCTCCTTCTTCTGCTTCTCTTTCTGCTTCTCCTTCTGTTTCTCCTTCTACTTCTCATTCTCGTTCTTCTGCTTTTCCTTCTGCATCTCCTTCTGAATCTTCTGCTTCTTCTGCTACTGCCTCTGCTTCTTCTGTTTCTTCTGCTTCTCCTGCTTTTGCTTCTCTTTCTGCTTCTGCTTAGCCTTCTGCTTCTCCAGGTTCTGCTTCTCCTGCTTCTGCTTCTTCTGCTTCTACTGCTTCTACTTATGCTTCTCCTTCTCCTTCTTCTTCTTCTTCTTCTTCTTCTTCTTCTTCTTCTTCTTCTTCTTCTTCTTCTTCTTCTTCTTCTTCTTCTTCTTCTTCTTCTTCTCTTGCTTCTGCTTCTGCTTTTCCTGCTTCTTCTGCTTCCACTGCTTCTCTTTCTGCTTCTCATTCTTCTTCTGCTTCTCCTTCTGCTTCTCCTATTGCTTCTGCTGCTCTTCCTTCTCCTTCTCCTACTTCTATTTCTTCTTCTGCTTCTTCTGCTTCTCCTGCTTCTCCTTCTGCATCTCCTTCTGCTTGTGCTTGTCCTTATGCTTCTTCTTCTGCTTCTGCTTCTCCTTCGCTTCTCCTTCTGCTTCAGATTGTGCTTCTTCTGTTTCTCCTTCTGCTTCAGATTCTGCTTCTGCTTCTTCGGCTTCTCCTGTTTCTTCTGCTTATGCTTCTCTTGCTTCTGCTTCTTCTGCTTCCCCTCCTTCTCTTTCTGCTTCTCCTTGTGTTTCTGCTTCTCCTTCTGCTTCTTCTTCTTGTCCTTCTCCTGTTTCTTCTGCTTCTGCTTCTCCTTTTTCTGCATCTCCTGCTCCTCCTTCTGCTGCTCTTTCTGCTTCTCCTGCTGCTTCTCCTTCTCCTTCTACTTCTTCTGCTTCTCCTTCTGCTTCTGCTTCTGCTTCTGCTTCAATTTCTCCTTCTGCTTCTTATTCTGCTTCTGCGTCCTCTGTTTCTTCTGCTTCTCCTGCTTCTGCTTCTCCTGCTTCTCCTCCTTCTCGTGCTGCTTCTCCTTCTGCGTCTCTTTCTGCTTCTGCTTGTCCTTTTGCTTCTCCTACTCCTA
>NW_012296999.1:0-3136 GCF_000151885.1 Dipodomys ordii
ATCTTCTTCTTCTTCTTCTTCTGCTTTTTCTGTTTCTTCTACTTATGCTTCAGCTTCTGCTTCTTCTGCTTCTCCTTCTGCTTCTGCTTCTCCTTCTGCTTCTGCTTCTGCTCTTCTCCTTCTTCTGTTTCTTCTGCTTCTGTTTCTCCTTCTTCTTCTTCTTCTTCTTCTTCTTCTTCTTCTTCTTCTTCTTCTTCTTCTTCTTCTTCTTCTTCTTCTTCTTCTTCTGCTTCTCCTACTTCTCCTTCTGCTTCTCCGTCTCATTCTCCTTCTCCTTCAATTTCTCCTTCTTGTGCTTCTCATTCTTCTTCTTCTTCTACTTCCTCTGCTTCTGCTTCTTCTGTTTCTCCTCCTGCTTCTCCTGCTTCTCTTTCTGCTTCTTATTCTGCTTCTGCTCCTCCTACTCCTAATCCTTCTATTTCTCCTTCTTCTTCTTCTGCTTCTCGTTCTGCTTCTGCTTCTTCTGCTTGTTCTGTTTCTTCTGCTTCTGCTTTTCCAGCTTCTGCTGCTTCTCCTGTTCCTTCTGCTTCAGGTTCTCCTTCTGGTTCTTGGGCTTCTTCTGTTTCTTCTGCTTCTGCTTCTCCTGCTACTGCTTCTTCTGCTTCTCTTTCTGCTTCTCCTTCTGCTTCTGCTTCTCGTTCTGCTCCTTCTCCTTCTTCTGTTTCTTCTTCTTCTGCTGCTTCTCCCGCTTCTGCTTCTTCTGCTTCTCCTGCTTGTCCTTCTCCTTCTGCTTCTCCTTCTCCTTCTTCTGCTTCTCTTTCTGCTTCTGCTTCTTCTGATTCTCCAACTTCTCCTTCTTCTTCTCCTTCTATTTCTGCTTCTCTTTCTGCTTCTGCATCTCCTTCTGCTTCACCTTCTGCTGCTCCTTCTCCTTCTTCTGTTTCTCCCTCTGCTTCTGCTTCTTATGCTTCTTCTTTTTCTTCTGATTCTGCTTCTCCTGCTTCTGCTTCTTATGCTTCTACTGCTTCTTCTTCTTCTTCCGCTTCTTCTGCTTCTACTTCTCTTTCTGCTTCTGCTTCTCCTGCTTGTTTTTCTGCTTCTTCTGCTGCTTCTCCTTCTGCTGCTTCTTCTACTTCTTCTTCTGTTTCTCTTTTTGCTTCTCCTTCTGCTTCTGCTTCTGCTTCTTCTGTTTCTCCTGCCTGAATTTCTGGTTCTACTTCTTCTGCTGCTTCTCCTTCTGCTTCTGCTTCTACTTCTGCTTCTGCTTCTTCTCTTTCTCCTGCTTCTCCTTCTGCATCTCCTTCTGCTTGTGCTTGTCCTTATGCTTCTTCTTCTGCTTCTCCTTCTCCTTCTTTTGCTTCTCCTTTTGCTTCTGCTTCTTCTGCTTTTCCTTCTTCTCCTTCTGCTTCTACTTCTTCTGCTTATCCTTCTGCATCTTCTTCTGCTTCTCCTTCTCCTTCTTCTGCTTCTCCTTCTGATTCTCCTTCTGCTTCTTCTTCTTCTGCTTTACCTGCTTCTCTTTTTGCTTCTCCTTCTGTTTCTCCTTCTCCTTCTTGTTCTTCTGCTTTTCCTTCTGCTTCTCGTTCTTCTTCTGCTAAAACTGCTACTGCTTCTACTTCTTCTGTTTCTTCAGCTTCTCCTTCTGCTTCAGGTTCTGCTTCTGCTTCTTCGGATTCTTATGCTTCTGCTTCTCCTGCTTCTGCTTCTTCTGCTTCCCCTCCTTCTCTTTCTGCTTCTCCTTCTGTTTCTGCTTCTCCTTCTGCTTCTGCTTCTTGTCCTTCTCCTGTTTCTTGTGCTTCTGCTTCTACGGTTTCTGCTTCTCCTGCTTCTCCTTCTGCTGCTCTTTCTGCTTCTCCTGCTGCTTTTCCTTCTCCTGCTCCTCCTTCTGCTTCTCTTTCTGCTTCTCCTTCTGTTTCTCCTTCTCCTTCTCCTTCTCGTTATTCTGCTTTTCCTTCTGCTTCTCCTCCTGCTTCTGCATCTTCTGCTTCTTCTGCTACTGCCTCTGCTTCTTCTGTTTCTTCTGCTTCTCCTTCTGCATCTCCTTCTGCTTTTGCTTCTCTTTCTGCTTCTGCTTCTCCTTCTGCTTCTCCAGATTCTGCTTCTTCTGCTCCTCCTGCTTCTCCTTCTACTTCAGGTTCTGCTTCTGCTTCTTCGGCTTCTTCTGCTTCTGCTTCTCCTGCTTCTCTTTTTGCTTTTCCTTCTGTTTCTGCTTCTCCTTCTGCTTCTGCTTCTTTTCCTTCTTCTGTTTCTTCTGCTTCTGCTTCTCCTGCTTCTGATTCTCCTTCTCCTGCTTCTCGTTCTGCTTCTCTTTCTGCTTCTCTTTCTGCTTCTCCTACTCCTTCTTCTGCTTCTCCTTCTGCTTCTGCTTCTCCTTCTGCTTTTGCTTCAATTTCTCCTTCTGCTTCTCATTCTGCTTCTGCGTCTTCTGTTTCTTCTGCTTCTCCTGCTTCTGATTCTCCTGCTTCTCCTACTTCTCGTGCTGCTTTTCCTTCTGCGTCTCTTTCTGCTTCTGCTTATCCTTTTGCTTCTCCTACTCCTAATCTTTCTCTCTCGCCTTCTCCGACTTCTTCTTCTTCTGCTTCTCTTGCTGCTTCTGCTTCTGCTTATTCTACTATTACCGTTTCTTCTGCTTCTGCTTCAGATTGTGCTTCTTCTGTTTCTCCCTCTGATTCAGATTCTGCTTCTGCTTCTTCGGCTTCTCCTGTTTCTTCTGCTTCTGCTTCTCCTGCTTCTTGTGCTTCTCCTGCTTCTCTTTCTGCTTCTCCTTCTGCCTCTTCTTCTCCTTCTGCTTCTGCTTCTGCTCTTCTCCTTCTTCTGTTCCTTTTGCTTCTGTTTCTTCTTCTTCTTCTTCTGTTTCTTCTGATTCTACTTCTGCTTCTCCTTCTTCTCCTCTTTCTGCTTCTACTTCTGCTTCTTCTGATTTTCCTGCTTCTCCTTCTTGTTCTGCTTCTGTTTCTGCTTCTCTTTCTGCTTCTGCTACTCCTTCTGCTGCTCCTTCTCCTTCTCCTTCTTCTGCTTCTCCCACTTCTTCTGCTTCTGCTTATTCTTTTTCTTCTGCTTCTGCTTCTCATGCTTCTGCTCCTTCTGCTTCTACTGCTTCTCCTTATTCTTCTCCTTATTCTTCTCCTTATGCTTCCACTTCTCTCTCTCTCTCTCTCTCTCTCTCTCTCTCTCTCTCTCTCTCTCTCTCTCTCTC
>NW_012297000.1:0-1352 GCF_000151885.1 Dipodomys ordii
TGTGCTCTTTTCTGCTTCTACATCTCAGCTCATCTTCTACTCTTTCTGTTCTCTGCTTCTCATCTGCTTCTCCTTCTCCTTTTGCTTCTCTTTCTGCTTCTGCTTCTCCTTCTGCTTCTGCTTCTTCTCCTTCTTCTGTTTCTTCTGCTTCTGCTTCTCCTGCTTCTGCTTCTCCTGCTTCTCGTTCTGCTTCTCTTTCTGCTTTTCTTTCTGCTTCTCCTTCTCCTTCTTCTGCTTCTCCTTCTGCTTCTGCTTCTCCTTCTGCTTCTGCTTCAATTTCTCCTTCTGCTTCTCATTCTGCTTCTGCGTCTTCTGTTTCTTCTGCTTCTCCTGCTTCTGCTTCTCCTGCTTCTCCTACTTCTTGTGCTGCTTTTCATTCTGCGTCTCTTTCTGCTTCTGCTTATCCTTTTGCTTCTCCTACTCCTAATCCTTCTCTCTCGCCTTCTCCGTCTTCTTCTTCTTCTTCTCCTGCTGCTTCTGCTTCTGCTTATTCTACTATTACTGTTTCTTCTGCTTCTGTTTCAGATTGTGCTTCTTCTGTTTCTCCTTCTACTTCAGATTCTGATTCTGCTTCATCGGCTTCGCGTGTTTCTTCTGCTTCAGCTTCTCCTGCTTCTTCTGTTTCTCCTGCTTCTCCTTCTGCTTCTCCTTCTGCTTCTGCTTCTCCTTCTGCTTCTGCTTCTGCTCTTCTCCTTCTTCTGTTTCTTTTGCTTCTGTTTCTTCTGCTTCTTCTTCTTCTGTTTCTTCTGATGCTACTTCTGCTTCTCCTTCTTCTCCTTCTCTTTCTGCTTCTACTTCTGCTTCTTCTGATTCTCCTGCTTCTCCTTCTTGTTCTCCTTCTGTTTCTGCTTCTCATTCTGCTTCTGCTTCTCCTTCTGCTGCTCCTTCTCCTTCTGCTTCTGCTTCTCCCCCTGCTTCTGCTTCTTCTGCTTATTCTTTTTCTTCTGCTTCTGCTTTTTCTGCTTCTGCTTCTTCTGCTTCTACTGCTTCTCCTTATGTTTCTCCTTATGCTTCTTCTTCTTCTTCTTTTTCTTCTTCTTCGTCGTCTTCTCCTTCTTCCTCTTCTTCTCTTTCGTCTGCTTCTGTTTTCCTGCTTCTTCTGCTTCTACTGCTTCTCTTTCTGCTTCTCATTCTGCTTCTGCTTCTCCTTCTGCTTCTCCTATTGCTTCTGCTGCTCTTCCTTCTCCTTCTCCTACTTCTACTTCTTCTTCTGCGTCTGCTTCTTCTGCTTCTCCAGCTTCTCCTTCTGCATCTCCTTCTGCTTCTTCTTCTCCTTCTGCTGCTTCTTCTGCTTCTGCTTCTCCTTCTGCTTCTTCTGCTTCTCCTTCTGATTCTCCTTCTGCTTCTGCTTC
>NW_012297001.1:0-4488 GCF_000151885.1 Dipodomys ordii
TCAAGCTATGTCCCGCTGTGTACCGCTGTGTCCCCCGCTGTGTCCTGTTGTGTCCCCAGCTGTGTACCCCGTTGTGTCCCGCTGTATCGACGCTGTGTCCCACTGGGTCCCGCTGTTTCCTTCCTGTGTTGCCCGCGGGGTCTCGCTGTGTCCCCGCTGTGTCCCGCTGTGTCCCGCTCTGTCCTTGCTGTGTCCCCTGCTGTGTCCCGTTGTGTCCCCAGCTGTGTCCCCTGCTATGTCCCGCTGTGTCTACTGCTGTGTCCACGCTGTGTCCCGCTTTGTCTCGCTGTGTCCCGCTGTGTCCTCTCTGTGTCCCCCGCTATGTTCCGCTGTGTCCTCGCTGTGTCCCCTGCTGTGTCCTGCTGTGTCCCCATTGTGTCCCCCGCTGTGTCGCGCTGTGTCCCACTGTGTCCCCCGCTGTGTCCGCTGCTGTGTCATGCTATGTCCCCCGCTGTGTCACCAATGTGTCCCGCTGTGTCCTCGCTGTGTCCCGCTGTGTCTCGCTGTGCCCCCACTCTGTCCCGTTGTGTCCACAGCTGGGTACGACGCTGTGTAACACTGTGTCTCTGCTGTATCGACGCTGTGTCCTGCTGGGTCCCGATGTGTCCTCGCTGAGTTCCCCGCTGTGTCCCGCTGTGTCCCCAGCTGTGTCCCCCGCTGTGTCCCGCTGTGTCCTAGCTGGGTCCCCTGCTGTGTCCCGCTGTGTCCCCTGCTGTGTTCCGCTGTGTCCCGCTATGTCCCGCTTGGTCCCTGCTGTGTCCCCGCTGTGTGCCCGGCTGTGTCCTGCTGTGTACTACGTTGTGTCCAGCTGTGTCACCGCTGCGTCTCTCTTTGGCCCCTCTCTGTCTCTGCTGTTCCCCGCTGTGTCCCGCTGTGTCCCGCTGTGTCCCCGCAGGTTCACCTCTGTTTCCCGCTGTGTCCCGCTGTGTTCCGTGGTGTCCTCGCTGTGTCCCCCTGCTGTGTCCCGTTGTGTCCCGCTGTGTCCTCGCTGTGTCCCCCTGCTGTGTCCCATTGTGTCCCGCTGTTTCACCGCTGTGTCCCACACTGTGTCCCGCTGTGTCCCCCACTGTGTCCCGCTGTGTCCCCGCAGGTTCACCTCTGTTTCCCGCTGTGTCCCTTTGTGTGCCACTGTGTCCTCGCTGTGTCCCCGCTGTGTCCCGCTGTGCCCCCTCAGGTTCACCTCTGTTTCCCGCTGTGTCCCGTTGTGTGCCGCTGTGTCCTCGCTGAGTCCCCTACTGTCTCCCTCTCTGTCCCCCGCTGTGTCTCACACTTTGTCCCCGCTGTGTCCCACTGTGTACCGCTGTGTCCGATGTGCCCCCACTGTGTCCCGTTGTGTCCACAGCTGTGTACCACGCTGTGTACCACGCTGTGTCCCGCTGTGTCCCGCTGTGTCCCCGCTGTGTGCCTGTTGTGTCCCGCTGTGTCCCACTGTGTCTCCGCTGTGTCCCGCTGTGTCCCCCGATGTGTCCCCCGCTGTGTCCTTGCTGTGTCCCTGCTGTGTCCCGCTGTGTCCTCACTGGGTCCCCCACTGTGTCCCACTGTGTCCCCCGCTGTGTCCCGCTGTGTCCGGCTATGTCCCTCTCTGTCCCCGCTGTGTCCCGCTGTGTCCCGCTGTGTCCCCGCTGTGTGCCTGCTGTGTCCCGCTGTGTCCCACTGTGTCCCCGCTGTGTCCCGCTGTGTCCCCGCTGTGTGCCCGCTGTGTCCCGCTGTGTACCCCGCTGTGTCCAGCTGTGTCACCGCTTTGTCTCGCTGTGGCCACTCTCTGTCTCCGCTGTCCCCCGCTGTGTGCCCCGCTGTGTCCCGCTGTGTCCCGCTGTGTCCCCCGCTTTCTCCTTCTATGTCCCGCAGTGTCCCCGCTGTGTCCCGCTGTGTAACACTGTGTCCCGTGGTGTCCCACTTTGTCCCACCCTGTGTCCCCCGGTGAGTCCCCTCTGTGTCACCGCTGTGTCCCCATGTGTCCTCGCTGTGTGCCCCGCTGTCTCCCGCTTTTACTCCCGCTGTGTTCCGCTGTGTCCCGCTGTGTCCCCGCTGTGTCCCCAGCTGTGTCCCGCTGTGTACCCCGCTGTGTGCTGCTATGTTCCCGCAGTGTCCCCGCTGTGTCCCGCTGTGTCCCGCTGTGTCCTTGCTGTGTCCCCAGCTGTGTACCCCACTGTGTCCCGCTTTGTCACTGCTGTATCGACGCTGGGTCCCGCTGTGTCCCATTGTGTCCTCCCTTTGTCCAACGCTGTGTCCCGCTGTGTCTACTGCTGTGTCCCCGCTGTGTCCTGCTGGGTCCAGCTGGATCCCTGCTGTATCCACACTGGGTCCCGCTGGGTCCTGGTCTGTCATCCCTGGGTCCCCCGCTGTGTACCGCTCTGTCCCTCGCTCTGTCTCTGCTGTGTCCCCGCTGTGTCCCACGTTGTCCCGCTGTATACTGCTGTGTCCCCCGCTGAATCACGCTGTGTCCCAATGTGTCCCAATGTGTCCTCGCTCTGTCCCCTGCTGTGTCCCGCTGTGTCCTCCCTGTGTCCCCCGCTGTGTCCCGCTGTGTCCCGCTGTGTCCCCCGCTGTGTTCCCCGCTATGTCCCGCTGTGTCCCCCGCTGTGTCCCACTGTGTCCATGCTGTGTCCCATGCTGTGTGCCGCTGTGTCCTCGATGTGTCCTCCGCTGTGTCCCGCTGTGTCATGCTGTGTCACGCTGTTTCCCCGCTGCGTCCCCGCTGTGTCCCTCTGTGTACCCCGCTCTGTCCAGCTTTGTCCCCGCTGTGTCTCGCTGTGTCCCACGCTCTGTCCCCCACTGTGTCCCGCTCTGTCCCCCTCTGTGTCCCACTGTGTCCCCTGCTGTGTCCAACTGTGTCCCCGCAGTGTCACTGCTGTTTCCTGCTGTGTCCCGCTGTGTTCCGTGTTGTCCCTCTTTGTCTCCCGCTGTGTCCCCCGCTGAGACCCCGCTGTGTCAACGCTGTGTCCCCCTGTGTCCTGGCTGTGTCCCCTGCTGTCTCCAGCTCTGTACCACGCTGTGTCTCACGCTTTGTCCCCGCTGTGTCTCACGCTTTGTCCCCGCTGTGTCCCACTGTGTCCCGCTGTGCCCCCGCTGTGTCCCCGCTGTGTCCCTGCTGTGTCCCTGCTGTGTCGCCGCTGTGTCCCGCTGTTTCCTGCTGTGTCCTAGCTTTGTCCCACGCTGTGTTCCGCTGTGTCCCCCGCTGTGTCCCGCTGTGTCCCCGCTGTGTCCCCCGCTGTGTCCCGCTGTGTCCCCGCTGTGTCCCGCTGTGTCCCCTGCTGTGTCCCGCTGTGTCCTGCTTTGTCCCTGCTGTGACCCTCTCTGTCCCCGCTGTATTGACGCTGTGTCCCGGTGTGTCCCACTGTGTCCGCGCTCTGTCCCGGCTGTGTCCCGCTGTGTACCCCTATGTGTCCCCCGCTGTGTCTTGCTGTGTTGCCCACTGTGTCCCGCTGTGCCCCTGCAGTTTCTCCGCTGTGTCCCACTGTGTCACACTGTGTCCCGTGTTGTCCCGCTTTGACCCCCGCTGTGACCTCGCAGTGTTTCCCGCTGTGTCCCGCTGTGTCCTCGCTGTGTTCCCCGCTGTGTCCCGCTGTGTCCCCCGTTGTGTCCACCGCTGTGTCCTCGCTATGTCCCCCGCTGTGTCCCGCTATGTCCTCGCTGGGTCCCCCGCTGTGTCCCGCTGTGTCCCCCGCTGTGTCCCGCTGTGTCCGATTGTGTCCCGCTCTGTCCCCGCTGTGTCCCGCTGTGTCCTGCTGTGTCCTCGCTGTGTCCCACGCTGTGTTCCGCTGTGTCCCCCGCTGGGTCCCGGTGTGTCCCGCTGTGTCCCCGCTGTGTCCCGCTGTGTCCCCCGCTGTGTCCCGCTGTGTCCCGCTGTGTCCCTGCTGTGACGCTCTCTGTCCCCGCTGTATTGACGCTGTGTCCCGGTGTGTCCCGCTGTGTCCGCGCTGTGTTTCCGGCTGTGTCCCGCTGTGTACCCCTCTGTATCCCCTGCTGTGTCCCGCTGTGTCCCCTCTCTGTCCCCTGCTGTCCGCCGCTGTGTCCACCGCTGTGTCTCACTGTGTCGCCCGCTTTGTCCCGCTGTGCCCCTGCAGTGTCCCCGCTGTGTCCCACTCTGTCACACTGTGTCCCGTGTTGTCCCGCTTTGTCCCCTGCTGTGACCTCGCAGTGTTTCCCGCTGTGTCCCGCTGTGTCCTCGCTGTGTTCCTCGCTGTGTCCCGCTGTGTCCCCCGTTGTGTCCACCGCTGTGTCCCGCTGTGTCCTCGCTGGGTCCCCCGCTGTGTCCCGCTGTGTCCCCCGCTGTGTCCTGCTGTGTCCGACTGTGTCCCCGCTGTGTCCCGCTGTATCCCCGCTGTGTGCCCGCTGTGTCCGGCTGTGTACCCCGCTGTGTCCAGCCGTGTCCTTTTGTGTCACGCTGTTTCCCCGCTGTGTCCCTGCTGTGTCCCTCTGTGGACCCCGCTGTGTCCAGCTTTGTCCCCGCTGTGTCTCGCTGTGTCCCACGCTCTGTCCCACACT
>NW_012297002.1:0-4487 GCF_000151885.1 Dipodomys ordii
GCAATCCCACTTTTGGGCATTTACCCAAATGCTTACAAACAAGACCACACTAAAGCTACCAGCACAACTATGTTTATTGCAGCATTATTTACCATAGCTAAGATATGGAATCAACCCAGATGCCCCTCAGTAGATGAATGGATCAAGAAAATGTGGTATATATACACAATAGAATTCTATGCCTCCATCAGAAAGAATGGCATTGCCACATTTGTTAGGAAATGGAAAAACTCGGAAAAAATTATATTAAGTGAAGTAAGCCAGGCCCAAAGAAACATAGGTCCCATGGTTTCCCTTATTTGCAATATCTAGTATATGTATGAGTCAAGCGGAAAAGCTCAGATAATGTGATGTCAGGAAAATGAACCCTTAGATATGTATTTTAATGTTTTTTTCTTTCATGCATGTGTTTCTAACACATTTATAAGATTATCTCTTTGTTGCTTTGTATGTCCCTCCCCCACAGTATAACCCCTGCTTTCACTATATTTGATGTCAGTATAACTTGTGGAGGAGATAGAGAAAAACCACTTGTTTAAGGATACAGGTGGATCTGATGCAACAATGAGAAGTACAAGTTGTCATGTCCAAAACGAGCTTTACAACGTCGGTGCGGGGGGGGAGGGGGTGGGGGGGAGGGGGGAAGGAGAAGGATTGGGATGGGGGGTTGGGGGAGGCTGGGAAGGGATGGGAAGGGTAAACAAAGGAGAAGGCTGCAATGCTTGGTAAGAAATGTACGCATTATCCTGCCCATGCAATTGTAACCCCTCTGTACAGTATGTTCACAAATAAAATAAAATTAAAAAAATTAAAAAAATATCTATTTTTTACTAATCAAGGATGCAAAGCAAATACCAAATTCCTCTTCTCAAAAACTTTTAAACTAGGGCTGGGAATGTGGTTCAGTGGCAGAGTGCTTGTCTTGCATGCATGAGGCCGTGGGTTCGATTCTTCAGTGCCACATAAGCAGAAAAAGCCAGAAGTGCTGCTATGACTCGAGTGGTAGAGAACCAGCCTTGAAATTAAGGGGTGAGGGACAGTGCTCAGGCCCAGAGTTCAGGCCCCTTCTCTGGCCTAAATAAAAATAAAAAAATAAAATAAAAGAAAAAACTTCCAAACTTATCTTTTCTCGTAACTGAAGAGAGGCTCCTTTTACAGAAATTCTCCTTATCTAGCTCACGGTCATCAAAACTTCAGTAGACTTTTCCTGTTGAGATGTAATGCTGAACCTAATTGTGGCTAGGAAATATGGACATCGATACATTTGTTGTATTTTTCCTTATAAATATATAATAATGTCAGTCATTATATAAAATATATATTATAATATAGAATATATTATACGTTGTATAATATATTAAATATATTATAACATGTACTATGTATTAACAGACTTCCTAATTTTAGATTGAAAGAAAAATGTTTGAATCTCTGAGTTATTTCTCTACCATAGGACAATACTAGGTTTCATTCTTATTAACCAAAGAGCAACATAGGAAAGCAATGCCCATGGATGTGGTTCTCTGGATTTTGGAAATTGTGATCATATATATATATATATGTGTGTGTGTGTGTGTGTGTGTGTGTGTATCATATCATTTAATAATAGTGAATATGTAAAATTATAACAACAGATAAATAAGTGAATACCTATGTGCACACACTCCCAATCACTTTCATGTATAAGAATTTCTTTTCTATGTTCCTATTCCCCTACACAGAGAGTACATTAGTTGCACTTGAATTGTCCTGGAAGTTCTTTATCGGGAGACTGTAGCTTCACATCCTTTGTTACCTAAGTAGTCCGATGTTATGTATTCAATAACAAAACTGTTACAGGCAAAAGTATCCACCTTGACACACAGAGGATCTTTGATTTCAGAAATGTGACAAATAAGTGGTAGGTATAGCAGTACTTTTCAAAATGGAATAGATTACATATTTATTAGAAAGTATGTAAGAAAAAACTTCAGTGTAGGATGATAAAATTGAAGAAAACTACAGTTTAAATTACATATAACTCGGGGCAGCGGTTGTGGCAGCAGCCTCAGCTGCCAAACCTGCAAAACAGAGTCCGGGACAAAGGAGCCAGACGTGGTGGGCAAGCAGAATCTACTCAACATCAGCAAAAACCGACAAGGAGCAGACATTTTCATCCTGCAGTTCACAAACCAGAGATGACCCAGGAACCAAGACTCGACATGAGTAGAAGCCTGAGGTCCTCAATCCTTCTCAGGGAGCAGAGGAGAGAAGGCCACCCCTCTCCCTGCCTCAGTACCAGAGATATCCATCTTGGATACTGACAAAGCTCGGCAGAGCTGCTAGCTCCAACTCAGGCCTTGGAAGAAAACTAGAGTCATTTAGCAGGTCACAAGAACCCAAAATGACCTGCAAGACTCAGCTCCACCCAAGGAAAAGACACCCAGCTCTGGCCCCAGCTGCAGGAGCAGCTTTCTTTACAGGGTAATCAGAGCCAGAGGCTACCACTCCCTTTAGAAGCCTTAAAATCAATTGAAATTCAGTAAACAGAAACCTGAGAGTCACTACAGGCTGGGCTCTGTGAGATTCGGGAAAAGCTACTGTTTGCTGAGAGGCCTCAACTCTACGCAGAACCGAGCCTTATCACAGTATCTCCAAACTTGAGGAAAAAGCCATCTCTATCTTTTGTCATACTCAAAGCAGATCTCACTTCCATTGAACTAACCTGGGAGGAGGATCACAAAATCCTGGGTAAAGCAGAGCATTTTTCTGCCTGTTCAAACAAACTGACTTAAGAAACCAGCCAAGCCACAGGAAAATCAAACACAATAAGCAGACCAAAGACTCCAACAAGAGGCGGGTTATGGACACAAGGGAGATACAGGATTTTTCCCCCCTCCCAAAAAAATCAAATAACTTCTTTTTCTTTCTTTTTGTACCTTTTATAAAAATTATTTTCTAAACATTTTTTTAATTTCTAATTTTCACCTGTTTGAAAAAAATTGTATTCTAGTAATCTTTTTTTTCCTCTTATAATTTCATGTAAGGGTATATGTCTGTGTGCGTTTTTCTTTCTTTTTTTTCTTTAAATTTTTTTTTTGTTTTTTGTTTGCCTCTACTGAACTTCTGACCTTTTTCTTTCTTATCCTTTTCACCTTTTCTTCTCTTTCGTTCTTCTTTATGTGACTTAATTGTCATTCTGCACATCCTCAGATAAACCCA
This sequence comes from Dipodomys ordii, assembly GCF_000151885.1. NCBI lineage: Eukaryota > Metazoa > Chordata > Mammalia > Rodentia > Heteromyidae > Dipodomys > Dipodomys ordii. Next base: position 3,202 of record NW_012297002.1, read on the forward strand.
TAGTCGATTATTAGACCTTATCCCCCATTGAGTATATACTTAATCCAAAAATGTATTATTCAATTCAAAACCTCTTAGACTTAAATTCCTTAATAGCTCTACTACCTCTTTATACCTATATAATATTTTAAGTATTTTTATTTTTAAGTTTGTCACATCTCCTTTATGTCCCTCTCCTTCTCTCATTATATCCACGTTCTTTTCTGTATATTTCATTTCAGTTTCTGCATAATATCTTTAATTCTTACTTTTCTATTTTTTTCTGGTCGCTTTCTTTTCCCTTTTTCTTTCTCCTTTTTTCTCTCTCTTTACTTTCATCCTATCCAACCTAATTCCTGCTTTGAGATTAGGACTTAGTTAAGTTAACTCTCCCTGTGCCTTCCCACATCACTCTATTCCTATTTTTGCCCACATCTCTCCCTAAACCAATAATTTCTGGCATACCAAATACTTCTGTGTAGTTCGTAGACCATTAATATATAGTTGTTTGATGTTGAATAGATGTATCTGTTGAACTAGATTCTATCTGCAGACTATTGACAGTGCAAATGCAGACTTTGGTTGATGCTTGCCTTAAGTTAGTGTTCTAGCACAAAACTGGTATTATTTTCATCCCAAATGGGCACAGTAAGCTGGAAACACAAGAAAAATGGCAAGTCCGGGTATCTCAACTCCCACTTATGATAATCAGGAGACAGAACAGATAATGAATAATCCAGAGGAGAGTTCACAAATAGCTCTACAAACATTGCAGGCAAACATGATAAATGAAAAGATTGAGAATCTAAAGGACTCTGTATGAGCGTGATAGGGAGAGAGAGGAGGCAATCCAAAGGTTTATACAGGAATATCATGAGCGTGAGGAAGCTACTCAAAAACTGATACAGGAATTGCATGAGCAGCTTGAGAATACTCAAAGAGAAAGGGAGGAATGGCGTGATTAGGCTGAGAACACTCAAAGAGGAATGGTATGAATGTGAGGAAGCTAAGCAAAGAGTAATACAGGTTTTGAGAGAGTAGGATGAGAATGCACTAAGATCACTAAAGGCATTCATGGAATCCTTTAACACACAGCTGAAGGAAGTCAGGGAAACCAAAAAGGGAATGATGAATGGAACTCAACAGATGGAATGGTACTCCAAGGAAACCATAACCAATCAAATACATGATTTGAGAATAAACACTGAACACCAAATGAAGGAAGAAAAGAAGTTCATACAAAATCTAAAACAAAGCTTCAACAAAGAATTTGAAGCCATCAAAGCTGAACAAATAGAAGGAAAATA
>NW_012297003.1:2500-4486 GCF_000151885.1 Dipodomys ordii
CTTCTCCTTCTGCTCCTTCTCCTTCTTCTGTTTCTTCTTCTGCTGCTGCTTCTCCCGCTTCTGCTTCTTCTGCTTCTCCTTCCTTTTCTCTGCTTCTGCTTCTCCTTCTCCTTCTTCTGCTTCTCTTTCTGCTTCTGTTTCTGCTTCTTCTGATTCTCCAACTAATCCTTCTTCTTGTCCTTCTGTTTCTGCTTCTCTTTATGCTTCTTCATCTCCTTCTGCTTCACCTTCTGCTGCTCCTTCTCCTTCTTCTGTTTCTCCCTCTGCTTCTGCTTCTGCTTCTTATGCTTCTTCTTGTTCTTCTGCTTCTGCTTCTCCGGCTTCTGCTTCTTATGCTTCTACTGTTCTTCTTCTGCTTCTGCTTCTTCTGCTTCTTCTCCTTCTACTTCTCTTTCTGATACTGCTTCTCCTGCTTGTTTTTCTGCTTCTTCTGCTGCTTTTCCTTCTGCTGCTTCTTCTACTTCTCCTTCTGCTTCTCTTTTTGCTTCTCCTTCTGCTTCTGCTTCTTCTGTTTCTCCTGCCTGAATTTCTGGTTCTACTTCTTCTACTGCTTCTCCTTCTGCTTCTGCTTCTACTTCTGCTTCTGTTTCTGCTTCTTCTGCTTCTTCTCTTTCGGCTTCTTCTGCTTCTGCTTCTTGTGCTTCTCCTGCTTCTCTTTCTGCTTCTCATTCCGCTTCTGCTTCTCTTTCTGCTTCTGCTTCTCCTCCTTCTCCTTCTCCTACTTCTGCTTCTCCTTCAGCTTCTGTTTCTCCTGCTTCTCCTTCTGCATCTCCTTCTGCTTGTGCTTGTCCTTATGCTTCTTCTGCTTCTGCTTCTCCTTCTCCTTCTTTTGCTTCTCCTTTTGCTTCTGCTTCTTCTGCTTTTCCTGCTTCTGCTTCTGTTTCTTCTGCTTCTCCTGCTTCTCCTTCTGCATCTTCTTCTGCTTCTGCTTCTGCTTCTCCTTCTCCTTCTTCTGCTTCTCCTTCTGCTTCTTCTTCTTCTGCTTTACCTGCTTCTCATTCTGCTTCTCCTTCTGCTTCTCCTTCTGTTTCTCCTTCTCCTTCTTGTTCTTCTGCTTTTCCTTCTGCTTCTTCTGCTTCTGCTACAACTGCTACTGCTTCTACTTCTTCTGTTTCTTCTGCTTCTCCTTCTGCTTTTGATTCTCTTTGTGCTTCTCCTTCTGCTTCTCCAGATTCTGCTTCTTCTGCTTCTCCTGCTTCTCCTTCTGCTTCAGGTTCTGCTTCTGCTTCTTCGGATTCTTAAGCTTCTGCCTCTCCTGCTTCTGCTTCTTCTGCTTCCCCTCCTTCTCTTTCTGCTTCTCCTTCTGTTTCTGCTTCTCCTTCTGCTTCTGCTTCTTGTCCTTCTCCTGTTTCTTCTGCTTCTGCTTCTGCTTCTCCTGTTTCTGCATCTCCTGCTTCTCCTTCTGCTGCTCTTTCTGCTTCTCCTGCTGCTTTTCCTTCTCCTGCTCCTTCTTCTGCTTCTCTTTCTGCTTCTCCTGTTTCTCCTTCTCCTTCTCCTTCTAGTTCTTCTGCTTTTCCTTCTGCTTCTCCTTCTGCTTCTGCATATTCTGCTTCTTCTGGTACTGCCTCTGCTTCTTCTGTTTCTTCTGCTTCTCCTTTTGCTTTTGCTTCTCTTTCTGCTTCTGCTTCTCCTTCTGCTTCTCCAGATTCTGCTTCTTCTGCTTCTCCTGCTTCCCCTTCTGCTTCAGGTTCTGCTTCTGCTTCTTCAGCTTCTTCTGTTTCTGCTTCTCCTGCTGCTGCTTCTCCTGTTTCTCCTGCTTCTCTTTCTGCTTTTCCTTCTGTTTCTGCTTCTCCTTCTGCTTCTGCTTCTTCGCCTTCTTCTGTTTCTTCTGCTTCTGCTTCTCCTGCTTCTGCTTCTCCTGCTTCTCGTTCTGCTTCTCTTTCTGCTTCTCCTTCTCCTTCTCCTTCTCCTTCTACTTCTTCTGCTTCTGATACTCCTTCTGCTTCTGCTTCAATTTATTCCTTCTGCATCTCATTCAGCTTCAGC
>NW_012297004.1:0-4486 GCF_000151885.1 Dipodomys ordii
TGCTTCTTTTTCTTGTGCTTCTCTCTGCTTCTGTTTCTGCTTCTCATTCCGCTTCTGCTTCTCCTTCGCTTCGCTTCTCCTCCTTCTCCTCCTACTTCGCTTCTCCTTCATCTTCGCTTCTTCGCTTCTCCGCTTCTCGTTCTGCATCTCCTTCTGCTTGTGCTTGTCCTTATGCTCTTTCTTCTGCTTCTGCTTCTCCTTCTCCTTATCCTTCTTTTGCTTCTCCTTTTGCTTCTGCTTCTTCTGCTTTCCTTCTTCTCCTTCTGCTTCTGCTTCTTCTGCTTCTCATCCTTCAACTTCTTCTGCTTCTCCTTCTCCTTCTTCTGCTTCTCCTTCTGATTCTCCTTCTGCTTCTTCTTCATCTGCTTTACCTGCTTCACTTTCTGCTTCTCCTTCTGCTTCTCCTTCTGTTTCTCCTTCTCCTTCTTGTTCTTCTGCTTCTCGTTGTGCTTCTGCTACAACTACTACTGCTTCTACTGCTTCTGTTTCTTCTGCTTCTCCTTCTGCTTTTGATTCTCTTTCTGCTTCTGCTTCTCCTTCTGCTTCTCATTCTGCTTCTCCAGATTCTGCTTCTTCTGCTTCTCCAGCTTCTCCTTCTGCTTCAGATTCTGCTTCTGCTTCTTCGGATTCTTATGCTTCTGCTTCTCCTCCTTCTGCTTCTTCTGCTTCCCCTCCTTCTCTTTCTGCTTCTCCTTCTGTTTCTGCTTCTCCTTCTGCTTCTGCTTCTTGTCCTTCTCCTGTTTCTTCTGCTTCTGCTTCTCCTGTTTCTGCATCTCCTGCTTCTCCTTATGCTGCTCTTTCTGCTTCTCCTGCTGCTTTTCCTTCTCCTGCTCCTTCTTCTGCTTCTCTTTCTGCTTCTCCTTCTGTTTCTCCTTCTCCTTCTCCTTCTCGTTCTTCTGCTTTTCCTTCTGCTTCTCCTTCTGCTTCTGCATCTTCTGCTTCTTCTGCTACTGCCTCTGTTTCTTCTGTTTCTTCTGCTTCTCCTTCTGCTTTTGCTTCTCTTTCTGCTTCTGCTTCTCCTTCTGCTTCTCCAGATTCTGCTTCTTCTGCTTCTCCTGCTTCTTCTTCTGCTTCAGGTTCTGCTTCTGCTTCTTCGGCTTCTTCTGCTTCTGCTTCTCCTGCTCCTGCTTCTTCTGCTTCTCCTGCTTCTCATTCTGCTTTTCCTTCTGTTTCTGCTTCACCTTCTGCTTCTGCTTCTTCTCCTTCTGTTTCTTCTGCTTCTGCTTCTCCTGCTTCTGCTTCTCTTGCTTCTCGTTCTGCTTCTCTTTCTGCTTCTCTTTCTGCTTCTCTTTCTCCTTCTTCTGCTTCTCCTTCTGCTTCTGCTTCTCCTTCTGCTTCTGCTTCAATTTCCCCTTCTGCTTCTCATTCTGCTTCTGCGTCTTCTGTTTCTTCTGCTTCTCCTGCTTCTGCTTCTCCTGCTTCTCCTACTTCTCGAGCTGCTTCTCCTTCTGCGTCTCTTTCTGCTTCTGCTTATTCTTTTCCTTCTCCTACTCCTAATCCTTCTCTTTCGCCTTCTCCCTCTTCTTGTTCTGCTTCTCCTGCTTCTTATGCTTCTCCTGCTTCTCTTTCTGCTTCTCTTTCTGCTTCTGCTTCTCCTTCTGCTTCTCCAGATTCTGCTTCTTCTGCTTCTCCTGCTTCTCCTTCTGCTTAAGGTTCTGCTTCTGCTTCTTCGGCTTCTTCTGCTTCTGCTTCTCCTGCTTCTTCTGCTTCTCCTGCTTCTCTTTCTGCTTTTCCTTCTGTTTCTGCTTCTCCTTTTGCTTCTGCTCTTCTCCTTCTTCTGTTTCTTTTGCTTCTGTTTCTTCTGCTTCTTATTCTTCTGTTTCTTCTGATTCTACTTCTGCTTCTCCTTCTTCTCCTCTTTCTGCTTCTACTTCTGCTTCTTCTGATTCTCCTGCTTCTCCTTCGTGTTCTCCTTCTGTTTCTGCTTCTCTTTCTGCTTCTGCTTCTCCTTCTGCTGCTCCTTCTCCTTCTCCTTCTTCTGCTTCTCCCACTGCTTCTGCTTCTGCTTCTTTTGCTTATTTTTTTCTTCTGCTTCTGCTTCTGCTGCTTCTACTGCTTCTCCTTATGCTTCTCCTTATGCTGCTGCTTCCTCTTCTTCTTCCTCTTCTTCTTCTTCTTCTTCTTCTTCTTCTTCTTCTTCTTCTTCTTCTTCTTCTTCTTCTTCTTCTTCTTCTTCTTCTTCTTCTTCTCTTTCTTCTGCTTCTGCTTTTCCTGCTTCTTCTGCTTCTACTGCTTCTCTTTCTGCTTGTGCTTCTCCTTCTGCTTCTCCTTCTGCTTCTCCTATTGCTTCTGCTGCCCTTCCTTCTCCTTCTCCTTCTCCTACTTCTGCTTCTCCTTCTGCTTCTGCTTCTTCTGCTTCTCCTGCTTCTCATTCTGCATCTTCTTCTGCTTCTGCTTCTCCTGCTGCTGCTTCTCCTGATTCTGCATTTGTGCTTTTCCTGCTTCTCTTTCTTCTTCTCATTCTTCTGCTTCTCCTTCTGCTTTTCCTATTGCTTCTGCTGCCCTTTCTTCTCCTTCTCCTTCTCCTACTTCAGCTTCTTCTTCTGCTTCTGCTTCTTCTGCTTCTCCTTCTGCATCTTCTTCTGCTTCTGCTTCTCCTTCTGCTCTCTTCTTCTGCTTCTGCTTCTCCTTCTCCTTCTTCTCCTTCTCCTTCTGATTCTCCTTCTGCTTCTACTTCTCCTTCTCGTTCTTCTGCTTTTCCTACTGCTTCTCCTTCTGCTTCTGCTACAACGACTACTGCTTCTGCTTCTTCTGCTTCTTCTGCTTCTACTTCTGCTTTTGATTCTCTTTCTGCTTCTGCTTCTGCTTCTCATTCTGCTTCTCATTTTGCTTCTCCAGATTCTGCTTCTTCTACTTCTCCTGCTTCAGGTTCTGCTTCTGCTTCTTCGGATTCTTATGCTTCTGCTTCTTCTGCTTCCCCTCCTTCTCTTTCTGCTTCTCCTTCTGTTTCTGCTTCTCTTTCTGCTTCTCCTTCTGCTTCTCCTTCTGCTTCTGTTACTTCTCCTTCTTCTGTTTCTTCTTCTTCTGCTTCTCCTGCTTCTCGTTCTGCTTCTCTTCGTCTGCTTCTCTTTCTGCTTCTGCTTCTGCTTCTTCTGCTTCTTCTTCTTCTTCTACTCCTTCTGTTTCTGCTCCTTCTGCTTCTCCTGCTTCTCCTTCTGCATCTCCTTCTTCTTGTGCTTGTCCTTATGCTTCTTCTTCTACTTCTGCTTCTCCTTCTCCGTCTCCTTCTCCGTCTGCTACTGCTTCTTCTCCTTTTCCTGCTTCTCCTTCTGCTTGTCCTTCTGCTTCTCCTTCTGTTTCTCCTTCTCCTTCTTGTTCTGCTTTTCCTTCTGCTTCTGCATCTTCAGCTTCTTCTGCTACTGCTTCTGCTTCTTCTGTTTCTTCTGCTTCTCCTTCTGCTTTTGCTTCTCTCTCTGCTTCTGCTTCTCCTTCTGGTTCTCCTTCTTCGTCTCCAGATTCTGCTTCTTCTGCTTCTCCTTCGGCTTCAGGTTCTTCTTCTGCTTCTTCAGCTTCTTCTGCTTCTATTTCTCCATCTCTTTCTGTTTCTGCTTCTCCTTCTGCTTCTTCTCCTTCTTCTATTTCTTCTCCTTCTGCTTCTCCCGCTTCTGCTTCTCCTTCTTCACCTTCTGTTTCTCTTTATGATTTTCCTTCTGCTTCTCCTTCTCCTCCTTCTTCTGCTTCTGCTTCTGCTTCTGCTTCTGCTTCTCCTTCTGCATCTTCTTCTGTTTCAATTTCTCCTTCTTCTGCTTTTCATTCTGCTTCTGCTTCTCCTGCTTCTGCTTCTCCTGCTTCTCCTTCTCCTTCTCTTTCTGCTTCTGCTTATACTTCTGTTTCTTCTACTCCAAATCCTTCTCTTTCTCCTTCTCCTTCTTCTGCTTCTGCTTCTCCTGCTGCTTCCTCTTCTGCTTCTTCTGCTTTTTTTCTTTCTTCTACTTCAGATTCTGCTTATTCTGCTTCTCCTGCTTCTCCTTCTGCATCTCCTTCTGCTTGTGCTTGTCCTTATTCTGCTTCTGCTTCTCCTTCTCCTTCTTTTGCTTCTCCTTTTGCTTCTGCTTCTTCTGCTTGTCCTTCTCCTTCTGCTTCTGCTTCTTCTGCTTCTCCTGCTTCTCCTTCTGCATCTTCTTCTGCTTCTCCTTCTCCTTCTTCTGCTTCTCCTTCTGATTCTCCTTCTGCTCCTTCTTATTCTGCTTTACCTGCTTCTCTTTCTGCTTCTCCTTCTGCTTCTCCTTCTCTTTCTCCTTCTCCTTCTTGTTCTTCTGCTTTTCCTTCTGCTTCTGCTACAACTGCTACTGCTTCTACTGCTTCTGTTTCTTCTGCTTCTCCTTCTGCTTTTGATTCTCTTTCTGCTTCTGCTTCTCCTTCTGCTTCTCATTCTGCTTCTCCAGATTCTGCTTCTTCTGCTTCTCCTGCATCTCCTTCTGCTTCAGGTTCAAGCTTCTGCTTCTTCGGATTCTTATGCTTCTGCTTCTCCTGCTTCTGCTTCTTC